>NC_056744.1:132128646-132408646 GCF_019279795.1 Protopterus annectens
ATTTCTATCTATTTCATTACCCTGCTGTAAAAACCATTTTTGTACGGTTTTGCACGTCCGGGCAGCGCCGGCTAGCTAGGGCTAAAATTATCCCCGCTCCACTAAGTCTCCTCTTCAGTTTTTCCCTTGAAAGTAGTCTAACTCTCAACCTAAGCACTTTAAAAGCATCCTACAGTCCAGCACTTGCTCAGACCTAACAGCAAGTACTAATATACCCTGACACTTGATTGCCCAGCAGGACAAGGCTCATTATTCACCCCTCACCAACCAAGCAACTAAACAGCTCACCCTACTATTCAGGCATGACCAAAGGGCAATTTCAGGTATACTCTCCAGTCCAGCTGGTGAACCTGTGTATCCTGAGGCAATGTTACAACTGCCTCATGTACACAGACAACCCTCTCCTCCTACCACAAAACATTAACATATGCGAGAGATGCAATTATACAGCTAAATTGGAAACTATGCTCTCTCCACCCAAGACTGGAACAGGCAGTCATGAGGAGAAGGTTAACACTTACACCACACTTCCAGCCTCACAAAAATATACTAAACTAGCACTGGCAAAAAATACACATAAATACATGAAATCATACTCGGAGGCTCTAAATAAAAACCTGCAAAAGCATCACAGACCTCCAAGGAAGACACCCAAAAAGCCTGTACCTCCCGTCACAAACCAGACAACACATAAAACACAAAATCAGTGTGCCACACGATCACAGCCCTTAAGGTGAAATAACATACCTAACGCACTAGTAATAGGTGACTCTATAGTCAGGCACACTGACGTCCCACTCACTAGGCTGGATGAGAAGGTTACTGTTAGCTACCTGTTGGGAGCCAGAATCCACCACATAACACAAGCACTCAGGTCACTCCAGAACAAGTACAAATATGACTCTGCCATTGTTAATGTTGGTGTGAATGACCTGAGACGTACCTCCCTGGACTACTTGAAAAGAGACATGGAAAAGCTCTCTGATCTTGTAGCCCAGGTGGGTATGACCCTGAATAGCATCCTGCCCTCACCAAGAATGATACCGCAGTTTAAAGAAAAAATGATCAATTTCAACAATTGGCTAAGCTTCTGGTGTCATTCAAAGGGGATCCAGTGTCTGTCAGCATGGGAAGACATGCTCAACAGGCCTCGTTGCTTCGCAAGAGATGGCTTGCACCTGTCACCCCCAGGCATTCAAATACTGGCCAAGGCTCTTGCTGCCCCCATAGTGCCTTTTTTAGGCAAGGCTCAAAAGTCAACCCCCCCCTCCGTAAACAGCACAAATAAAAAAATGAGGGTTATGCTACTCAATGCCAGGAGTATAAATCTCAAAATGCACGCACTCGAAGCACTCCTCAGTATGGAGAACGTCGACATCTGTGCAGTAACTGAAACCTGGTTCAAGTTTCCACAGAGCACCCCAGCACTACAGGGCTACAACTCATACCACAAAGTTTGGCCACAGAACATGGACTGAAACACAAAAGGAGGGGGTGTATCCATATTTATCAAGGATACCTAAACCTCCAGGTTAGTAGCGCAGCATGATACCTCCGAGATCATCCATGTGCAACTAACATCAGGCAAATCTGCAATGCAAATTGTGGCCTGCTACTGATCACCCTTCATGACCCAGGACCACCACTTTAGCTTTCTAGAGACACTGGAAAACATGAAGGTCCTACCGAACACCCTGATATTGGGCGATTTCAATTACCCTACTGTTAAGTGGGAAAACTACTCAAGTACAAACTCCCAGGTCCAGCGCTTCCTGGAGTTTATCAACTCAAATGCCCTGGATCAGCTGGTAAACTCCCCTACCAGAGGTGAAAACATATTGGACCTGGTCATCACCAACATGGGTGACAGGTGTTCCACACTGGAGGTCAACCCGTCACTGGTTAGATCTGACCATAAACTAACCACTTTGGATGTCCACACCACACCACCACCTCCAACCAAGGAAACCACAGTGAAAAAAGTACAGTTTTGTACCTACCATAAATGTAGAAGTTCGAGGATCCACATTGCTGCAGTCCTAACAATTGGGTAGTCCGCTGTCCAGTCGGCCCGAATACCAAAGTATATGGCTGACGTCGGTCAGGGCGCATTAGACTGACGTCAGTACGTCAGGGTACTAATGCGCATGACCGACGTCATATCCTCAGTCTTTTCTTGCCCCAGATGTCAGAAGACCCTAAAAAGACAAGGCCAAATATACCTGCACCAAAAATATGTAAAATATATACAACATTACCAGCATATAACCTCACCTACACAAACACCCCTAAACACAGAGGGGAAGGAGGGAGGGTAAATTGGACTGCAGCAATGTGGATCCTCGAACATCTACATTTATGGTAGGTACAAAACTGTACTATGTTCTTCATTCCACATTGCTGCAGTCCTAACAATTGGGTAGAATCCCAAAGCAGAGGTAAGGGAGGCTGGCAAATCATAAAGAAGCAGGAGCTGACAATATGCCTTGCAAAATAGCTGTGGCAAAAGCAGCCCTAGACTTAGAGTAGAGAGGAAGGTGATAATGCTTAGAGAAAGTATGCACTGAACTCCAAGTAGCTGCCTCCAAAATATCCTTAGTTGCCACCCCCCTTAGAAATGCTGTTGAAGTGGCAGTAGCCCTAGTGGAATGAGGCCTAATCCCAGCTGGAATCTCTTTGCCATGATGGGAATAACAAAATGCAATGCAAAACCCAATCCACCTAGAAATAGTTTGTTTTGACACAGGCTTGCCCTGCGAACTCAAAGCAAAAGAAACAAACAACTGCTGAGACTGCCTAAAATCCTTAGTCCTGCTTAAATAATAACGCAATTAACTGTGTACATCTAAAGTGTGCAAAATCTTTTCCCCTTTATTTTGAGGATCTGCATAAAAAGTAGGCAAATGAATAGTTTGGTTTAAAGCCACACTAGAAACCACCTTAGGCATAAAGGAAGGATTAGTACGTAATGATACCCTATCCTTATGAAAAATCAAAAAAGGCTCAACCGCCATAAGGGCCTGCAACTCAGAAACCCTTCTTGCAGAAGTAATGGCCAACAAAAAAGCAGTCTTCCATGACAAGTATTTCAGTTCAGCAGTAGCCAAGAGGCTCAAAAGGTTGTAGAGTAAGTTTCTCCAACACAAAATTGAGATCCCAAGCAAGAGTAGGAGCTCTACGTGGGGGTCTTATATTCTTTGCCCCTCTAAGAAATTGCTTGAACAAAAGATGTGAAAACAATGGTGGGTCACAATCATAGTGAGCTGAAATTGCTGCAGCATGAATCTTAATGGAAGAGAAAGACAAACCTTTGTCCAATAACTCAGTAAGATATTGAAGAGCCACACTCAAATTAGTCTCAGAAATCTCCAAATTCTTTGCTGCAGTCCAAAATAAAAATCTCTTCCATTTTTCTGCGTACACTTTCCTTGTACTAGGTCTTCTGGCTTCCATAATCACATTTAAAACTTGTTGAGGAAGTTGAGACCTGCTGTCTTTCAAAACAGAATATGCCAGGCTGTTAGATGAAGAGAGTGAAGCTTGACATTGAGCAGGTGACCGTCCCTCTGAGACAACAGGTGTGGAATCAAGGGTAAAGGCCATGGAGGCTTCCTTACCAGACTCCTCAGTAATGGGTACCAGTGCTGCCGAGGCCAATCTGGAGCTATTAAAATCATCCTTGGCTTGTCTTGTCTGACCTTTAGAAGCACCTTTGAGAGAAGAGGCAGAGGTGGAAAAGCATACACATGAAGATTTTTCCAACTGAAAGAAAGAGCATCCACTTTCCAAGCTGTGTGATGAAACCTCTTTGTGCAAAACTTTGGCAGCTGGTGGTTTAGTGGAGAAGCGAACAGATCTATGTCTGGAGTTCCCCATGACACTGTCAATTTTGAAATACATGAAGATCCAGTTTCCACTCGTGGGGATCCATGATTTGTCTGCTTAACACATCTGCTAAGGAGTTCTGTGCTCCGGCAGAAACCTTGCCTGAAGAGTTAGTTGCAAGCTGAGCGCAGTCTCCCATAGAATCATTGCTTGCCTGCACAATGGGTAAGAATGTGTTCCCCCTTGTTTGTTGATGTACCACATGACAGTTGTGTTGTCTGTTAGAATCAACACCTGCCCTGGAAGAAGTAACTCCTTGAAAGCCATTAATGCAAACTGGACTGCTAACATCTCTTTCATGTTGATATGTAGATGCTGTAGTCTGGCAGGCCACTTGTCTTGTATCCACTTTCTATTTAGATGAGCTCCCCAAGCAATGTCTGAGGCATCTGTCGTTAGAATCTGACTCGCCTCTGGCCGGGTCACAGAGAGTCCCTTGTTTAGGCGACATTCCTGAGGCCACCACAAAAATTCCTTTTGAATGCAAGGTATTATTTGAATGACAGTGTCCAAATCCTGGCAGTGCTGTGTCCATACATTTTTGAGATACCATTGCAGCTTCCTCATATGCAGTTTGGCATTGGGAAGCACCAGAATACAAGATGCCATGAACCCTAAGGCTTGAAGGACTGTCCTTGCAGTCAGCCCGGACTGAAGAGATAGCTGATGGAAGTAACTGGAAAGATTCTTTTTGTTTGTCCGGGGTTAAAAAGGCCATCTGGGCTGCTGTATTCAGTCTCACACCCAGAAAGCACATGTCTTGAGAGGGTACTAGACTGGACTTTATTTCGTTCACAGAATACCCTAGGCATCTTAGCACTGCTATGACATATTCCAAATGCTGTAGAAGGTCTTCCTTTTCTTGAGCCAGAATCAGGCAGTCGTCCAAGTAAGGATAGATTTGAATTCCTTTTAGCCTGAAGTAAGCTATCACTGGAGCCAGAACCTTTGTGAATACTCTGGGCGCAGTAGATAAGCCAAAGGGCAATGCAGAGAATTGATAATGAGAATTTCCAGCTCGAAAACGCAGATACTTCCTGCAACTTAGTCTTATAGGCACATGAAGGTAAGCTTCCTTGAGATCTAAAGTTACCATCCAGTGATCTTTGCCCAGCAGAGGTAAAAGCTGTTGTAACGTCAACATTTTGAACTTGGGAATGTCCAGATAAGTGTTGAGGATAGATAAATCCAAAATTGGTCTCCACGTGTTCCCCTTCTTGGTACTAGGAACAGGCGAGAATAAAATCCTAGGCCCCTTTCTGGCACAGGAACTGGCTGAATGGCCCCTATTTGAAGCAACAGAGAAATTTGCTTGTGAGCCTCTTTTCTTTGTAGAGGAGGAATGTCTGGCATGCCTTTGAAAGGAGGCAAGGTATGGAAATAAAACCTGTAACCGTGGTGAATGATATCCAAAACCCATCTGTCTTGGGTAATTAAATCCCAATTTTCTTTGAAAAGAGCCAGCCTTCCTCCCAAAGGTGCTGCCAGGCGAGAATGTACTGGCAGCTGAAAAGGTAGGTCATTGGGTCTGTTTACGAAAGGACTGACCCCTGCCTTCACCAGAAGACTGAGCAGGTGAACTCCCTGTTCTAGGCCTAAAAGAACCTTGTGCTCTGCCCCTACCACGGCTAGACCTACCCCTAGACTGGGAATCATAAGCAGGATATGTCCATCCCTTAGTAGGCCAATTTCTACTAAACTGGAGGCTGAACCTGCAAAAAATCCTTAACAGTTTGCATAGACTTAGCCTTGTCCTCCATTTTCTTCAAAACTGCTTCCACAGGCGCACCAAACAACACATCAGACTGTAAAGGAGCATCCAAAATCCTTGTTTTAACATGCTCAGCTAAATTCTGATCCCTCAACCAGGCGTGCCTACGAAGAACAGAACCAGTGGCAGCCACCCTCGAGGAGGCCTGCACAGCATCAAAACCACATTGCAGGGAATGTTTACCCACCTGTTCAGACACATGAACTAAATCCTGCAACTCTTTACACTCAATACCTGCTGCCAGAGCATCCACCTTAGATTTCAACTGTGAAAGGAGGTAATTCTGATATTTTAACATGTGAAACTGACAATTCAACGCCCTCATGGCTAAAGTGGAAGTATACACTTTCTTTCCCCATCTATCCAAAGCCCTTGCCTCTTTATCAGGAGGAACAGGATTTTTAACAACAGAGGCCTTCACACCTTTAGGCCCCTGAGAGACCATTTCCGGGTCTGCCCTAGGACTCTTAAAAAGATACTTATGAGCTTCAGGCACCCTATAGTACCTATCCGGTTTAACTGGGGCAGGAGGCAAAGAATCAGGATTCAGGGAAGCCTCTGCAAAAACATCTTCCACCACATTCAGAACAGGAGGTATAGCTAAAGGCCTATGCTGGGGTAAAAACAAGAATTCCCTAAGCCTCTTCCTGGAATCAGAGAAATCTTGACCTTCCCATTTAAAATGCTCCCTCATGGAATGCAGAGTCTCTGAAAATGAAAAATCCTCAGGAGGAGAAGCTGAAGGAGTAGAATCATCCACATCAGAATCAGAATAAGGAGGATACTCCTGCAAGTCTTCAGCCGAAGACTCAGAAGCCTCCGAACATTGCTCAAAACTCTCAAACTCAGGTTCCACCCTAGGCCTCTTATCAGGAGGGGGCATAGAACCCCTAATCATAGTAAGTAAATCCTCTGCCATTTTAAGCATATGTTTCTTAGGCAAAGACCCTGAAGCACTAGGAGAAACCCCCACTGAAGCTAAACTTGGCCTGCCTCTCAAAGAAGCCTTGGAAACAGAAGGGGAGGCCCTAACCACCTTAGGAAGAGAGGGAAGAACAGCCACCTGAGAAGCCCCCTCAGCCTGGCCTACTTCCTGAGAGGACACATCTTGTAACAGTAAAGTCTCTCCCTGAGACTCCAAAGAAACTCCTGGCAGAACCTCCGGCTCCACTGAGCCTTCTAGAGAACCGACGTCCAGGACTGTCGGTTCTTCAACCCTAGGCTTTGCTGCTTTGTCCTTGCGCTTTTTGGCCGAAGCGGGCATCGGAGCATCCGACGGCATTTTATAATTACAACGCTTCCCAAACACTAACCTGGCACAGTCTAACCTTCTCTTAATAGTGCGTTTGTTAAATCTAGCACAAGAGCGGCATCCAACAACGTCGTGCTCAGGCCCTAAACAAGGTATACACAAAGTATGGTAATCCCTATGAGGTATCTGTTTCCCACAAGAAATACAGTTATTCACTTTTTCTGACATCCGGTTAAATACTGAGGCAAGAAAAAAACAAAATATTCCCCAACGGGGTACTTAGCCAACTTTGATTCGGTCTGAAACTCTGACTTCAGAAACTTTCAGAACGCCAACCTGCACTCGCAAAATTGCTTCTGCATCGGACCATGCGGCAAAAAAGACTGAGGATATGACGCCGGTCATGCGATTAGTACCCTGACGCATTGACGCCAGTCTAATGCGCCCTGACCGACGTCAGCCATATACTTTGGTATTCGGGCCGACTGGACAGCGGACTACCCAATTGTTAGGACTGCAGCAATGTGGAATGAAGAACATCTTTTCTATAGCAAACTTCACCTTACTTAAGACAGAGGTGGTAAGTTTCACAGCCCCCACGCTAAAGGATAACAGTGTCCAAGATGCAGGAACCATTACAAATTCACTCTATGAGCACCTACAAGGATGCATGGATCATGCCATCCCTAGCAACACCAAGACTCACTCCCTAGGAGAAGGAAACCAGTCTGGTGGACCCCTGCCATAAACAGGCTATACAATAGGAGGAGGAAACTAGTTCAGAAAAAAAGCAAATCCTAAGAAGGAAAGACATCCCTGATCAGTATCAGTAAGAAACTAAGGTCCCTCATAAAATCCTCCAAGGCTAACTTCGAAAGAGAAATAGCCAAGGATTCAAAAGATAACCACAAAGCCTTCTTTAGCTAAGTCAAGAATCTAAGTGGCAACTCGCAGATATGCTCTGAGCTAGTGCAAAATAGCACAAAATATACTGAACCCACTGATACTGCCAACATCCTGGCAGATAGATTCAGTGCAAACTTCGCCCCACCCCACCCCCAAAAGGGCCCACAACAATACCGGAAAAGTGTAGTGTCCCAGAAATCACAGATGCACAGGTGAAAACAACCCTTTCAAAAGCCAAAAGCACAGCGTCAATGCGGCCAGATGGTGTCCCAGGCTGCATCTTGCACGAACTACAGAACAAACTAACCCCCCCACCTAAACGCACTGTTCAACCTCAGTCTCTCCACAGGCTATGTGCTCAAAGAATGGTGCACATCAATGGTTATTCCGCTCCACAAAGGAGGGGCCACAACTGACCTTGGTAACTATTGTCCCATAAGCCTGACTAGCCTGGTCTGCAAGGCTATGGAGCACATCATCATGGAACTCATTAACAAAGACATTGGGAACCTCCAAACACTTGACCCGACCCAGTTCAGCTTTGTTAAGGGCAGATTCATGCCTACTAAACCTGGTTGACTACTTTGAGACAGTCACCAAGGCCATAGATGAGGAGAAGGTAGTTCACACAACCTACCTTGACCTCACCAAGGCTTTTGACACCATTCCCCACTTGGGGAATTATAGAAAAACTCACCAGCTTGAACATAAACCCCTACGTCATGAGATGGGTTGCCAACTGGCTTACAGACAGAACTCACATTCTAAGAATAGCGGACTCCAGGCTCGACTCTAAACCAGTCATAAGTGGTGTCCCACAAGGCTTGGTCCTGGGACCCCTACTATTCGGCATATACTTCTCAGAAGTACAGGCAAACACAGGAGTACTATGGCTAACCAAGTTCGCCGATGACTGCAAACTGGGAGCCATAATTGACTCTCCAGATGACACGGATATTCTACAAAAGAGCCTTACTGAGACGGACACCTGGTGTCAAAGTCATGGTCTCAAGCTAAATGCCAAAAAATGCATAGTCATCGCGTTTGGGAAAAACAAAACACCCATGAATTACCAGATAGGTGACAGCCCCCTTAATACAGAAGAGGTAATAAGAGATCTGGGGACCCGGGTAGATAGTAATCTCTCCTTTGACAATCATATTGCCAAGGTAGTTAGGAAATCCTTCTATGTAGCCCATCTAGTTACTAAAGGGTTCGCATCTAGAAATAAAGAGGTTATAGTGCCTCTCTACTCATCACTCATCAGACCCATCATAGTGTACAATGCCCCGTTTGGGATGTACCTCATAAGACACTTCCAACAGCTGGAAAGTCCATAAAAGTACCTCACCAAGAGGAATACTGGCCTCAAACATATGTCCTATGCAGCCCAACTGGAAAAACTCCAGCTGTACTCAGTGGCATATCGCTTACTCAGAGGTGATCTCTGCCTGACTTACAAAGCCATGTCCAACTCAGTATTGATGGACATGCTCCACCTAAATAAATCCAAGTCACTGCGAGCTACTCGCTCTAGTGAGCTAAACCTCGCCACAAAAATAACTAGAACATGCTGAAGGGATAGATTCCTATCACAGAGACTCCCCATGCTTTGGAACAAAATTCCTAACTACATTATGCAGAGCCCCTCATTAACACTCTTCAAGAGAAACCTTGACGAGTGGATGGGTAACAGCAAATACACCCCTGAGATCATTTAATTGGCTCTTCTTGACAGAGACTCAGTTAATTAATCAATGGGGTGGCGAAAGCTGACAAACTCTGGCTAGGCTTAAAAAAGCCCTCAGGCAAATAGCCTAGTACCTACCTATGAACCTATAAATGGTTTTGTAGTAATCCCTGAATGTAGAGAAGTTGTTAGGGGATGTGAAACAGATTTCTAGGGAGAAGGTGACAAAGAAATGGTCAGACTTGACTATGGAAGAGATAAGTAGGATACTGAAACCTGGAGATACATTTATGAGGACTACATCTAGAAGATTAACACCTCTTTTCGAAGAAGAACAATTTGGTCAAGTGTATTAGCATTTATGGAGTTCAGAACTCTCTGGGAATATTTACTGACAGCAGTAGACATCTTCCATATAGATATGGATTATCAAAGTCTCCCATAAGAAAGGCCTTTTGCTTAATGACTAACTATTCTAACTGATTAAGGTAATCTGCAAGCTATGAAGGGACCATAGCTGGGGTTTTATAATGTGATCATTTTACTGGGTATTACAGGGACTTCAACCAGTTTAAGATCTGTATCACACAGACTCCGGAGAAATAAAACGGGGTCATGAATAGATATATGGTTACTTCCTGTATTTGGTAGTGGCTCTGAAACCATGATAGGCATTGTTATCTATAGTAAAGATAGTGTTATCATAACACTGGGACCAATTTTCTTTAATTACACAAATGTTGACGTCTTTGAGAGTAATAAAGGCCTTAGCTTCAGACATGTTTGTTTTCTAGGCTGCAGGCACTTACCAGTGTTATCTTGATAGTATATGGATTTGTATTTTCTGAGCTGGGCTATCAGGTGAACTTTGCCTTAGAAAATGAAACTATGAAGCTGCAGTCAGTACAAGAAAGCTGAGAAGTGAGATTTGCAGGCTGTCTTTGGCAAAGTTGTATGCGTGTATGTGCACGTATGTATGCGTGCGTGGTTATGTGCATACATGCATGTGTGTGTGTTGGGGTGGAGCGGACTGTTGAACATTTAACTTCATGCCGACATATACACTAGAATGACCCCAATTTACTAATGTGTTATAGAAGACAATTATTTTAGCCTTGAATTAAGGTACCAGGCATGTTGACAGCAGAAGACTCCCCAGTGCTAGGGCCTTGTGTTATCTGAAGATATGAGAGAAGAAGCTTGACAAGGTCTCTCTCTGCATTCCCCTTAGAAGTGGAATGATTCACCCCTGCATGGGCAACTACTAGTCTGTACCAGTGTAGTGTATTATGTGGCAGTGCAGAGATGTTGGCATAGTCTTTACACCCCTAATTCTGCCATCAAAGAGTCAGCTGTCACACTCTAAATGGTGTGTGTGTGTGTGTGTGTGTGTGTGTGTGTGTGTGTGTGTGTGTGTGTGTGTGTGTGTGTGTGTGTGTGTGTAACTTACAATTGGATTTAAAAAGAGTAAGGCATTTCTTGGATGTGGAGCAGGCTTACAGCCTTATGTTGTAGGTGACTGCAGTAGCACATGAGGTTGTGGTGTTAGTATTTTGACTGCACGGCTTTGGTAAGTTAGTATGCCTGGGAGGCATAGACAATGATTTCTCTACTGCCTTACTATATGTAAGAGTGGTATTGTGGTACTGTGTTAATGTAGTGTTGCAGTGACAATCACTAACTCCATGGTGACAGGTAATTTCTGAATGTTGCTTAAGGGGTCTAGGCTAAGAATGACACAAGAATGAAAGGCAGAGGTGAAGAGTTAAGGGTTGCTACAATTGTGAGTTTGTTGGCAACCAGGAATTATACCAGGTAATAATGAACTGCTAATAGTGTTTAAAAATATCTTCAAAAGTGTTGGTTCATGTTAGTTTGTTTAGTGAAAAGATACTGGCACCATTAACATCCTCCGCATTACAGATTCTGGGCTCTGAAAGGATACTTTACAGCTAGAATGCATAAATATTCCTAGCTGATGTGCACCTGTCAAAGCAGCTAGTGAAAGGCTTTGATGTGAGAACACCCACTCAAAGTAGAAGGCAAAAACCCTGTAAACATTCATATGAGAGAGTTAGTGATATTTTCCTTGGAAGGTCTGACTAATATAAATATGATGACTTAACTGCTGTGTCATTTTTTTTTTTTTTTTTTTTTTTTTTGTATTGCTGGAAAAAATAAGTCTAAGCTTTAGATACTATTAACAAAACCTGCAGTTTTATTTGCAAGCTGCTGAAACTATAAACAGACTGCTACTGTCTGCATACCTGCCAGTATTTTGTGATTCATATTAAGTCTGCAACCTAAGAAAGGCCAGGAATGAAGAGAACTGTAATAACAGCACAGATACCTGCACTGTCTAATTTAGTGCATATTTTGTTTATAGAACATTATTAGGCAAAACAATAAGATCTTGCATGCCTTTAGAATATGATCTCCAGCAAACTAAAAATTAACTGAAACTATAATCTTGGTAATATAAGAGAAATGAGCAATTTGGAAAGAATAATTGAAATCATGTTGATAAGATGCACATGCAAGCTTAGGAAGGCTTACGAATGCACACATACACACCTGCATATGAAGCAGAACACACAAGGGTGCAATGCTTTTCTGCCGCTTAACCTAGTTGGACAAAAAATCTAAATCAAAATTCTTGAGTAATAAAACAGTAAGGAAGACTGATTCTCCATAAGAAACTTCAGAAGCAGGGTGCAAAGTCCTAACATTTTTACGAAAGAAGTGATATTGTTAGAACATGACATGTTTTATTCTGTTTCACTTGAATTATTTTTATTCAGCTGTGTCTAATAAATAATACATTTCATCCACATTCATACATCTCCCAAGCTGTAGTTCAAAGATTCTGTTCGAAAATCACAATCTTTGATATCTCCCACACACAGGAAACTTCAGTTGTTAGGATCACAGTGTTCAGTGTCTGACAATGCCTGCTGTGTGTGTTCTCGTCTCACAAACTCTGGTTGTTGTTGTTCAGCTTCAGCATGGCTTAGTTTTATACATTATTCCTTTTCTGTTCATGATTAACATCTACTCAAATTCCCTTCCCTCAGTTGCATTTCTTCAAGTTTCATTTCATGATTTTTTTCTGATTTCATTTTATCAACACTTTATTAATAGTGAAAAACAGCTGCATCTTTGAAGCCAAAGGACTACCAAGTTTCTTTCTGTAAGAAAGGAGTGACTTGGCGAAGAAAATAAAACTCTGCTGAAGTAATATTGTTTTTTCCATGACTTTTCTCTCTGTCGGTCACTAAAGGAACATAACTGTTGCTCTGTGTTTCTCCCTCAGAGGCAGAGCCAAGAACCATTCAGGCAAATGAGAGGTTCAGACATTTTATTTGTAAAGGGTAAAAATAATTAATGGCAAAATAAGCATGCGAGTGTAAGGCACTTCAATGTAAAGCTGTCCAAAACTACGAAAAGAGAGAGATCTAGCTAAAAACACCAAGAACATGAAAAAGGTTACATATGGATGAGTGGGTAGCTGAGAAATGCAAAATGAAGAAAACTGCAGTTTTGTATCACAATGTTTTCTGTTTACTGTTCATTACATTAACATATAGGGAAAAGGCGACAATACATTACATTTATATAGGTCAAGCATAACAAGATGCAGATGGATTCAGAGCTCTGTTAAAGGCACAGGCACTTTCCTGATTGCTTCAGTCCTAGATAAGATGCTGAGGAAGCAATACTGCATAACACTGACGCAGTTCCCCATGTACTTGCCAAGCGTTAGATTTTAAAAGAAAAATAAAATATGTAGTTGCTGCTGATGGCTCTGGTATCGCTTGTGAAATGGACACACAGGCATTGAAATGGTCATCTGGCTAGTAAAGAGAAAGTTACCGCTGTGATGGTCACAATCCAGCAAAAAACAATCTGCGTTAAAATTAGCTGCATGTGACCCACTTTTGTCCAAATGAGGAATGACTACATATGAAATGGTGAAGTTTAGTGTCCTCCAAATACAATATAGTGGACTTGTCAGCCAGAAAACATTACCTACTACCATCAGAAGAGGACTGACTAGAGAACATGAATTCATCCATAATGTATTGGTTCAAAAAGAAGGTCAAATTTCTTTAAGACTGTACCAAACTTGAAACTCATTAATTCTTTAATTTTTTGATAATCCCTTCATCCTGTTCAGGGTTGCAGAAAATCAGAGCATAACTTGGCAAGCAAGGGGCATAAAGCAGGATGCCAGTCCATCAAAGAAGTGCACACACAGATACATATACTGCACATGCACCTATGAGTAATTTCTGAGGATCACCAATAAGTCTAGTGATATGCTGACTGCAGCACAGAGCTATAATCTACATAACTGGAATTGGGTCACATTCCTCTCAACTGTCCAGATTTTCGTAGAATGTATAGATCTTTGCTTTATATGTTTGGTCTGGTCCTCATAAAATCTGTGGTTTTCTGGCAAATCACTGAGGACTGAACTCAGTAAATAATTACATACATTTGTGTTCCTCATATCATATCTTTCAGAAAATGAATGCTAACATGAATTCTGTTTTTCTAGCAACTTTCTAAGTTAATAACAATATTTAAAATCTGTCCCTACTTTGTGGGGGTTGTATCCCCATTATTTTAGGCTGTGTCCAGATTTCTTGCAATAAAAGGTTGAGAGGTATGCCTGGGTGTTACCTGAAAATGGGCATCTTTCCCTAATCAAGAAATTCAAAACAATCAATCAATAAATATATAAACAAAGAAATATACATACATACAAACACCATACCTCCATTCTGCAAGGATTTTCAAAGTAGTAGGTTTCAGAGTCTAGTGGAATGTATCTTTTCTATTTTTGTCTACATACTGAAAGTTACTGGTTTATATCCCTTTAAGTACCACCTTTGACAACAGACTCATTGGAGATACTAAACACATAAAACATCATACATTACAACATATTACCCTGAGATTTTACACTGGAACATCTTCAAAGAGCTACAGTGGATATAAAAGGTGTACACACAGCTGTTAAAGTGCTAGGCTTTTGTGATATAAAACAATGAGACCACAATAAATCATTTCAAAACTTTTCCCACCTTGAGTGTGACCTATAACCTGTACAATTCAATTGAAAAACAAACACATCTGTTAGGGGAAAAAAGTACAGTTTTGTACCTACCATAAATGTAGATGTTCGAGGATCCACATTGCTGCAGTCCTAACTATTGGGTAGTCCGCTGTCCAGTCGGCCCGAATACCAAAGTATATGGCTGACGTCGGTCACGGCGCATTAGACTGACGTCAGTAGGTCAGGGTACTAATGCGCATGACCGACGTCATATCCTCAGTCTTTTCTTGCCCCAGATGTCAGAAGACCCTAAAAAGACAAGGCCAAAACCAAAACACACCAAACATACCTGCACCAAAAACATATACAAAATATACAAAGGTACCAGAATATAACTCACCTACACAACCACCCCTAAACACAGAGGGGAAGGAGGGAGGGTAAATTGGACTGCAGCAATGTGGATCCTCGAACATCTACATTTATGGTAGGTACAAAACTGTACTATGTTCTTCATTCCACATTGCTGCAGTCCTAACTATTGGGTAGAATCCCAAAGCAGAGGTAAGGGAGGTTGGCAAATCATAAGGAAGCAGGAGCTGATAACATGCCTTGCAAAATAGCTGTGGCAAAACCAGCCCTAGACTTAGAGTAGAGAGGAAGGTGGTAATGCTTAGAGAAAGTATGCACTGAACTCCAAGTAGCTGCCTCCAAAATATCCTTAGTTGCCACCCCCCTTAGAAATGCTGTTGAAGTGGCAGTAGCCCTAGTGGAATGAGGCCTAATCCCAGCTGGAATCTCTTTGCCATGATGGGAATAACAAAATGCAATGCAAAACCCAATCCACCTAGAAATAGTTTGTTTTGACACAGGCTTGCCCTGCGAACTCAAAGCAAAAGAAACAAACAACTGCTGAGACTTTCTAAAATCCTTAGTCCTGCTTAAATAATAACGCAATTGCCTGTGTACATCTAAAGTGTGCAAAATCTTTTCCCCTTTATTTTGGGGATCTGCATAGAAAGTAGGCAAATGAATAGTTTGGTTTAAAGCCACACTAGAAACCACCTTAGGCATAAAGGAAGGATTAGTACGTAATGATACCCTATCCTTATGAAAAATCAACAGGGCCCACCGCCATAAGGGCCTGTAACTCAGAAACCCTTCTTGCAGAAGTAATGGCCAACAAAAAAGCAGTCTTCCATGACAAGTATTTCAGGTCAGCAGTAGCTGCAGGCTCAAAAGGTTGTAGAGTAAGTTTCTCCAACACAAAATTGAGATCCCAAGCAGGAGTAGGAGCTCTACGTGGGGGTCTTATATTCTTTGCCCCTAAGAAATTGCTTGAATAAAGGATGTGAAAACAATGGTGGGTCACAATCATAGTGAGCTGAAATTGCTGCAGCATGAATCTTAATGGAAGAGAAAGACAAACCTTTGTCCAATAACTCAGTAAGATATTGAAGAGCCACACTCAAATTAGGCTCCGAAATCTCCAAATTCTGTGCTGCAGTCCAAAATAAAAATCTCTTCCATTTTTCTGCATACACTTTCCTTGTACTAGGTCTTCTGGCTTCCATAATCACATTTAAAACCTGTTGAGGAAGTTGAGACCTGCTGTCTTTCAAAACAGAATATGCCAGGCTGTTAGATGAAGAGTTTGAAGCTTGACATTGAGCAGATGACCGTCCCTCTGAGACAATAGGTGTGGAATCAAGGGTAAAGGCCATGGAGGCTTCCTTACCAGACTCCTCAGTAATGGGTACCAGTGCTGCCGAGGCCAATCTGGAGCTATTAAAATCATCCTTGGCTTGTCTTGTCTGACCTTTAGAAGCACCTTTGGGAGAAGAGGCAGAGGTGGAAAAGCATACACATGAAGATTTTTCCAACTGAAAGAAAGAGCATCCACTTTCCAAGCTGTGTGGTGAAATCCCTTCGTGCAAAACTTTGGCAGCTGGTGGTTTAGTGGAGAAGCGAACAGATCTATGTCTGGAGTTCCCCATGACACTGTCAATTTTTGAAATACATGAAGATCCAGTTTCCACTCGTGGGGATCCATGATTTGTCTGCTTAACACATCTGCTAAGGAGTTCTGTGCTCCCGGCAGAAACCTTGCCTGAAGAGTTAGTTGCAAGCTGAGCGCAGTCTCCCATAAAATCATTGCTTGCCTGCACAATGGGTAAGAATGTGTTCCCCCTTGTTTGTTGATGTACCACATGACAGTTGTGTTGTCTGTTAGAATCAACACCTGCCCTGGAAGAAGTAACTCCTTGAAAGCCATTAATGCAAACTGGACTGCTAACATCTCTTTCATGTTGATATGTAGATGCTGTAGTCTGGCAGGCCACTTGTCTTGTATCCACTTTCCATCTAGATGAGCTCCCCAAGCAATGTCTGAGGCATCTGTCGTTAGAATCTGACTTGCCTCTGGCCGGGTCACAGAGAGTCCCTTGTTTAGGTGACATTCCTGAGCCCACCACAAAAATTCCTTTTGAATGCAAGGTATTGTTTGAATGACAGTGTCCAAATCCTGGCAGTGCTGTGTCCATAGATTTTTGAGATACCATTGTAGCTTCCTCATATGCAGTTTGGCATTGGGAAGCACCAGAATACAAGATGCCATGAACCCTAAGGCTTGAAGGACTGTCCTTGCAGTCAGCCCGGACTGAAGAGATAATTGATGGAAGTAACTGGAAAGATTCTTTTGTTTGTCCGGGGTTAGAAAGGCCATCTGGGCTGCTGTATTCAGTCTCACACCCAGAAAGCACATGTCTTGAGAGGGTACTAGACTGGACTTTATTTCGTTCACAGAATACCCTAGGCATCTTAGCACTGCTATGACATATTCCAAATGCTGTAGAAGGTCTTCCTTTTCTTGAGCCAGAATCAGGCAGTCGTCCAAGTAAGGATAGATTTGAATTCCTTTTAGCCTGAAGTAAGCTATCACTGGAGCCAGAACCTTTGTGAATACTCTGGGCAGTAGATAAGCCAAAGGGCAATGCAGAGAACTGATAATGAGAATTTCCAGCTCGAAAACGCAGATACTTTCTGCAACTTAGTCTTATAGGCACATGAAGGTAAGCTTCCTTGAGATCTAAAGTTACCATCCAGTGATCTTTGCCCAGTAGAGGTAAAAGCTGTTGTAACGTCAACATTTTGAACTTTGGAATGTCCAGATAAGTGTTGAGGATAGATAAATCCAAAATTGGTCTCCACGTGTTCCCCTTCTTTGGTACTAGGAACAGGCGAGAATAAAATCCTAGGCCCCTTTCTGGCACAGGAACTGACTGAATGGCTCCTATTTGGAGTAACAGAGAAATTTGTCTGCGAGCCTCTGTTCTTTGTAGAGGAGGAATGTCTGGCATGCCTTTGAAAGGAGGCAAGGTATGGAAATAAAACCTGTAACCGTGGTGAATGATATCCAGAACCCATTTGTCTTGGGTAATTAAATCCCAATTTTCTTTGAAAAGAGACAGTCTTCCTCCTAGAGGTGCCGCCAGGCGAGAAGGTACTGGCAGCTGAAAAGGCAGGTCATTGGGTCTGCTTACGAAAGGATTGACCCCTGCCCTCACCAGAAGTCTGAGCAGGTGAACCCACTGTCCTAGGCCTAAAAGAACCTTGAGCTCTGCCCCTACCACGTCTAGACCTACCCCTAGACTGGGAATCATAAGCAGGATAAGTCCATCCCTTAGCAGGCCAATTTCTACTAAACTTCGGAGGCTGCACCTGCAAAAAATCCTTAACAGTTTGCATAGACTTAGCCTTGTCCTCCATTTTCTTTAAAACTGCTTCCACAGGCGAACCAAACAACACATCCGACTGTAAAGGAGCATCCAAAATCCTTGTCTTAACATGCTCAGCTAAGTTCTGATCTCTCAACCAGGCGTGCCTACGAAGAACAGAACCAGTGGCAGCCACCCTGGAGGAGGCCTGCACAGCATCAAAACCACATTGCAAGGAATGTTTACCCACTTGTTCAGACACATGAACTAAATCCTGCAACTCTTTACACTCAATACCTTCCGCCAGAGCATCCACCTTAGATTTCAACTGTGAAAGAAGATAATTCTGATATTTTAACATGTGAAACTGACAATTCAACGCCCTCATGGCTAAAGTGGAAGATGTATACACTTTCTTTCCCCATCTATCCAAAGCCCTTGCCTCTTTATCAGGAGGGACAGGATTTTTAACAACTGAGGCCTTCACACCTTTAGGCCCCTGAGAGACAGTTTCCGGGTCTGCCCTAGGACTCTTAAAAAGATACTTATGAGCGTCAGGCACCCTATAATACCTATCCGGTTTAACTGGAGCAGGAGGCAAAGAATCAGGATTCAGGGAAGCCTCTGCAAAAACATCTTCCACCACATTCAAAACAGGAGGTATAGCTAAAGGCCTATGCTGGGGTAAAAACAAGAATTCCCTAAGCCTTTTCCTGGAATCAGAGAAATCTTGCCCTTCCCATTTAAAATGCTCCCTCATGGAATGCAGAGTCTCTGAAAATGAAAAATCCTCAGGAGGAGAAGCTGAAGGAGTAGAATCATCCACATCAGAATCAGAATAAGGAGGATACTCCTGCAAGTCTTCAGCCGAAGACTCAGAAGCCTCCGAGCATTGCTCAAAACTCTCAAACTCAGGTTCCACCCTAGGCCTCTTATCAGGAGGGGGCATAGAAGCCCTTATCATAGTAATCAAATCCTCTGCCATTTTAAGCATATGTTTCTTAGGCAAAGACCCTGAGGCACTAGGAGAAACCCCCACTGAAGCAAAACTTGGCCTGCCCCTCAAAGAAGCCTTGGAAACAGAAGGGGAGGCTCTAACTACCTTAGGAAGAGAAGGAAGAACAGCCACCTGAGAAGCCCCCTCAGCCTGGCCTACTTCCTGAGAGGATACATCCTGTAACAGTAAATTCTCTCCCTGAGACTCCAAAGAAACACCTGGCAAAACCTCCGGCTCCACTGAGCCCTCTAAAGAACCGACGTCTGGGACTGTCGGTTCTTCCACTCTAGGCTTTGCTGCTTTGTCCTTGCTTTTTAGCGAAGCCGGCCGGAGCATCCGACGGCATTTTATAATTACAACGCTTCCCAAACACTAACCTGGCACAGTCTAACCTTCTCTTAATAGTGCGTTTGTTAAATCTAGCACAAGAGCGGCATCCAACAACGTCGTGCTCAGGCCCTAAACAAGGTATACACAAAGTATGGTAATCCCTATGAGGTATCTGTTTCCCACAAGAAATACAGTTATTCACTTTTTCTGACATCCGGTTAAATACTGAGGCAAGAAAAACCAAAATATTCCCCAACGGGGTACTTAGCCAACTTTGATTCGGTCTGAAACTCTGACTTCAGAAACTTTCAGAACGCCAACCTGCACTCGCAAAAATGCTTCTGCATCGGACCATGCGGCAAAAAAGACTGAGGATATGACGTCGGTCATGCGCATTAGTACCCTGACGTACTGACGTCAGTCTAATGCGCCGTGACCGACGTCAGCCATATACTTTGGTATTCGGGCCGACTGGACAGCGGACTACCCAATAGTTAGGACTGCAGCAATGTGGAATGAAGAACATCTAAAAAACATACAATAAGCTGGTTGCAGATGTGTGCACACCCTTAAACTAATACTTTGTTGAAGCACCTTTTGATTTAATTACAGCATTCAGTATTCTTGGGTAGGAGCCTATCAGCATGGGACATCTTCACTTGGCAATATTTGCCCTCTCTTCCTTGCAAAAGTGCTTCAAATCTGTCAGATTGTGAGGGCAGCTCTTGTGCACAGCCCTCTTCAGGTCACCCCACAGAATTTCTATTGGATTTAGCTCTGGACTCTGACTGGGCCATTCCAAAACTTTAATTTTCTTCTAGTGAAGCCATTCTTTTGTTGATTTGGATGTATGCTTGGGGTCATTGTCATATTGAAAGGCAAAATTCCTCTTCATCTTCAGCTTTCTAGCAGATGCCTGAAGGTTTTGGGCTAAAAGTGACTGGTATTTGGAAATGTTCATAATTCCCTCCACCTTGATTAAAGCCCCAGTTCCAACTGAAGAAAAGCAACCCCAAATCATGATACTGCCACCACCATGCTTCACCATGGTGATGATGTTCTTTTGGAGATACAAAGTGTTGTTTTTGCTCCAAACGTACCTTTTGGAATTGTGGCCAAAATTCAACCTTGGGTCTCATCAGACCATAACACATTTTCCCACATGCTTTTGGGAAACTTGATGTATTGTTTAGCAAATTTTAGCTGGGTCTGGATGTTTTTCTGTATAAGAAAAGGCTTCCATCTTGCAACCCTACCCCATAGTCCAGACATATGGAAAATACGGGAGATTGTTGTCACATGTAGTACACAACCAGTACTTGCCAGAAATTCCTGCAGCTCCTTCAGTGTTCCTGCAGGTCTCTTGGCAGCCTCCCTGACCAGTTTTCATCTTGTCTTTTCATTAATTCTGGAGGGATGTCCAGTTCTTTGCAACATCACTGCTGTCCCATATTTTCTCCACTTTTTGATGGCTGTCTTCACTGTATTCCATGGTATATCCAATGCTGTGGAATTATTTTTGTATCCTTCTCCTAACTGATACCTTTCAACAATGAGATCCCTTTGATGCTTTGTAAGCTCTCTGCGAACCATGGCTTTTGCTGTAGCAGGCAGCTGAGTAAATGTCAGGAAAATCCTACTAGGACAGCTGAATTTTATTTGGGGTTAATCAGAGTCTCTTTAATTGATGGCAGGCGTGTACTTAAAACTGAATGCTATAATTAAATCAAAAGGTGCTGCAACAAAGTATTAGTTTAAGGGTGTTCACACTTATACAACCAGCTTATTGTACGTTTTTTATTTTTTATATTTTTACCCCAACAGATTTGTTTGTTTTTCAATTGAATTGTACAGTCTATAGGTCACATTAAAGGTGGGAAAAGTTTAGAAATGATTTATTGTGGTCTCATTTTTTATATCACAGAAACCTGGCATTTTAACAGGGGTGTGTAAACTATTTATATCCACTGTAGTTACTAAAACAGTTTGGCCTTAGCAGAAGCATTCCTTCACAAGGATGTGGCTTAAGATGTAGAACAAGCCACAAGACTGGCAAATTTAGGCAATGGCTGAGGACATCATTAATTTGTCAGGTCTTGATGACATCATCAGTGACTTGTAACTCCACCATATGTCACATTTGCCACAGCAGGCCCATCAGGTGTCGTACAAAGGGATCTTTCACAGAATGTTCCAGGAAAATTTGTACAAGAGTGACATGGTACAACCTCTTGGATGCCAGACAAAAATGTACCCCTTCTAAAGCTCAAGTAGATTCCTCTGCTATTAGGTTGAAGGGACTGCAATATAATAGAGTAAACAGGACACACAGCAAATCCATTTAGTAAAAAACTATATACAAACTTAGCCAAGCTAGAGTTTTCAGTGTGATTCCTTAAAACTTAGGATAATGCGATATATGCAAATGACCCCTTAAGGACATCAGGTGTTTTAGCTATATAGCAGTTCTGAACACAGTTTACATCCATTAATAGACAAATTCAGGCAAATAAAGCCAAATCCCAGTAGCTGTGAACATGCATGTTTCAGTCCTCTTATGACCTCATCAGCACAGCATTGGCTAACCCATAGAACCACAGGGTTGTTGCATCCAGCTGATGTCCATAACCATTAAGGTGTCTGCAAAATATCCCATCTAACTAAATAAAAAATTAAACATGAGACACAGACAACCCAATTAGTAAAAAAAACTACAATAAAAACCTAGCCAAGCTAGAGTTTTAACTGTGTGAATCCTTAAAAACATTTGTAAAAGAGGATAATGGGATATATGCAAATGACGCCTTAAGGACATCTTAAAAATTAGAAAAAGTCATTCAGAATTGCCATATAGCTGGAACACCTCATGTCTTTAAGGGGTCACTTGCATTCTGTACATCCCATTATCCTCTTTTACAAGAGGTTTTAAGGAATCACACAATGAAAACTATAGCTTAGCTAGGTTTTTCTTGTAGTTTTTTTTTTATTAGTAAATGGATTGGCTGTGTGCCCTGATGGGATATTTTGCATACACCTTAATGGTCAGGGACATCAGCTGGGTACAACAACCCTGTGTTTCTATAGGTTAGCCAAACAGTCCACGTATGATGTGCTGATGAGGTCATAGGAAGACTGAAACATGCATGTTCACATATAGTGAGGTTTGGATTTATTGGCCTGAATTTGTCCATTAACAGATTAAAAAAAAAAGTCATGGGCATTCAGAACTGCCAAAGAGCTGAAACACCTGATGTACTTAAGGGGTTATTTGCATATATCCTATTAGGTTTTAAGGAATCACACAGTGAAAACTCTAGCTTGGCTAGGCATTTCTTGTAGTTATTTTACTAATGAGACTGCAATATAAGTTTTTTCAAAGAAATATCAAACAAATGGGATTGAGATGGCTTCAGAGTCACAGTTAAACTCCGGGAAAGCTCCTGAACCTCATGGAAGACTTCAACAAAGTTATTTCAGCCTCCCTGTACATGAAAAAACAAGCTGCCATTTACAGAAGCATACCAACCCTCAAATATACAACACAGATATGCACATATAGCATTTCAGATTTGGCTTAGTGTGCAAGTCTTTTACTACTACTAATGTCCCACAAAACTGCCAGTTGTTTGTTAAACATAAAGACTGAGTTATTTATAGAACAACTGAATACCTATTTAACAAACAGAAAATATCAGTGAATACAACAATGGCAAACAACCCCAGAACAAGACTGTACGTCATTCAGTACTCAATCAGAATCTTTAATATCGATCGCTAAACCAATGTTATGTTTCTACACATTAACAATGCATGCTTACTTTATTACTTCAATTCTATTTCTCTCAGATTAACTGGAACTAAACTCCTTACTCTTAATTTCTTTTTCACTGAGTTTTTCATAATTCCAGCATTGTTATAAGACAACAGGAGAGTAATCATCACTAATCATGTAAATGTGCAAAATATACATACACAAGCAACATATAATATCTAACTAGTATTATAATGCATGGTAACGCATAACTTTGTCTTATACTAATTTTCCACTTTGTATGTGAGATGTTAATGTAATTTACAATTCCCTGTGTTGTATTTTATAGGAATAACTTCTCTGTGGGCAGTATCCCCCACCCCATCCCAGGCCTCTCAAAATTCCATACGATCTAATCATAGAGGCTAGCTGGCATAATCACCTACTGCTACAGCCTATAAGGAGTCTCAGCAGTAGTAAGTGGAGCATGGAAGAGGAGGAAGATTATAAGAACTTCTTCAGGGAATGTGGACAAAAGAAATAAAAATACATTTACACAACTACAGCACATATCAAATAACTAAACAGTGACGATATAAGATACAAGTGTTAGACATGAGTTGGCAAATGGAAGGAAATAACTAAATATTCTGCTCCTTTGTAACCAAATGCAAATATTTCCTTTTCTACCAAGACCAGGTGGTTTGATACTTCAAATATCCTCATGATGAGCCATGTGGCAAATAGAATACAGCTAATGAAAAAATCTCTTGCACGTGGGTAAAGTTGCACGGCAACAGCAGTCTCAGTCCACAAACAAAGAAGAAGCCAGCAACTGGAATGGATCCGAAAAATTTATTGTAATAACATCATAAAACAAACCGGTTTCGGCTGGCAAAAATAGCACAGTCTTCTTCAGTGATAAAGAACAAGCAAAAATGATGCATTTAAATAGTGTCAGCACAGCATCCTATTGGTGCAATTATAATTGCTCATTTAGACTAGATGTGAATAATGCTCCTAATATACTAATCCATTTCTTTTCTTTTGAGTTCAACAATAAATGCCATCCTGTTTTATTAAACCTATTGCCCCTAATAATATCAATAACTACAAAGGAAAATTTGGCAGTAGTGTGTATAAGACTGTGTTTGTACAAAGCATTATTAGGCCTTTTATTCCTAATGTTACTCATGTGTTCAGAGATACGGAATCTTAAAGGCCTGGAGGTTTGGCCAACATAAAAAGAGCCACGGCTACATGTTGCAAGATAGATTAACCATTCACTGCTGCAATTAGCGAAAAATGAAATATCAAAAACCCTACTACAATTTCTGCTAGTGAATTCTTTGGTCTTGACAATATTGTTACAGTTGGTGCAATGTCCACATGGGTAGCAACCCACAACTTTTTCACCAGTTAATGTAGTTTGAGACAAAAATGTGTTGTCAATATTGTGTGTGTGCTTGTAATGGTTAAAATAAGAAGCCAAGTTCCTCCCTTTGCGAAATGAAAACAAACAATGGTCAGGTAAAGACCCCGCTAATTCTGGAATGTTGCATAAAAAGTTCCAATTGGTGTTAATACTATGCATGAGAGCATTGGAATTTCTGGCATAAGTGGTCACAAACCTGATTGGCTGAGTAACACTGTTGTCCTTAACCTTGTATTTCAAAAACTCCTCCCTCGAGCATGTATTGACCCAATTACTGGCTTTGATAACATGTCCCATAGGATAACCTCTATCACGAAACCTATTAATAAGATCATGTCTATCTTTATCAAAAACCTCCGGCTGGGAGCAAATCCGTTTAGATCGAATAAATTGGGATTTAGGAATGTTTTTGGCAATGTGCGGAGGATGAAAGCTGGAGGCGTGAAGGACCGTGTTGTATTCAGGATATTTCCTGAAGACTTGAGTGGCCAATGTATCGTCTGGCTGTCTGGTTAGTAATACATCAAGAAAAGTAATTTTTTCTTTATGATAGTTCAAAGTAAACTGCAGACCCCATATGTTGTCATTAAGATACGAGACAAATTCCATTAGATACTCAACATCGGCCCTCCACACCATCCAGCAATCATCCAAATATCAATTTCAGGAAGGTAGATATTATGGCTGGAGTCATAAATAATGTATTCTTCTATGCAAGCCATAAAGAGATCAGCATAAATGGGAGCAAAAGATGCTCCCATAGCTGTCCCTTTAACCTGCCAATAACAAATGTCTTGATAGAAAAAGACATTGTGTGTAAGAACCAATTCCGCCATCCCAACAAGAAAGGTGTTAAAATCTTCACCATAAATACAGGCGATTCTAAGCCAGTAGGCAATTGCTTCAAGCCCCACTGGATGCGGTATATTGGTGTATAAAGCACTCACATCCAGTGTGCACATCAGCCAATCAGGTTCTAACTGAACATCAGCAATGATTTGTAAAAATTCAGTCGTATCCCGCAACCGGGACCGAACATGTATCAGCAAAGATTTGAGATATTTGGTTAAATACAAAGAAAGCGGTTCAGTGAGATACCCACGACCAGAAACAATGGGTCTCCCAGGGGGGTTAGTAGCGTCCTTGTGAATTTTAGGAAGAAAGTAAATGTATTGATTGGTTGAATCTGAAATCATTAACTGCTGTAAAGTAAAGGTGGTAATGAGGCCAATATCTCGAGCACTACAGAGAAACTCATCAATCTGTTTTTTGAACCTCTGTAATGGATTCAAAGCCATTTTGGCGTAATATTTGTTATCAGATAACTGCCTCATAGCCTCCTTGTTGTAATCCATCCAATTCAAGACCACTACCGCCCCACCTTTATCCGCTGAGATAATAACCAAATCCTTACTGTGTGATAATTCATCCATGGCTTGTATTTCTTGGACAGATAAGATTTACATTTTCACAGTTCAGAATTTCATTTTAAATCCAACAACTTATCAATCAATCAATACATTTACTTTCTTCCTAAAATTCACAAGGACGCTACTAACCCCCCTGGGAGACCCATTGTTTCTGGTCATGGGTATCTCACTGAACCGCTTTCTTTGTATTCAACCATATATCTCAAACCTTTGCTGATACATGTTCGGTCCCGGTTGCGGGATACGACTGAATTTTTACAAATCATTGCTGATGTTCAGTTAGAACCTGATTGGCTGATGTGCACACTGGATGTGAGTGCTTTATACACCAATATACCACATCCAGTGGGGCTTGAAGCAATTGCCTACTGGCTTAGAATCGCCCGTATTTATGGTGAAGATTTTAACACCTTTCTTGTTGGGATGGCGGAATTGGTTCTTACACACAATGTCTTTTTCTATCAAGACATCTGTTATTGGCAGGTTAAAGGGACAGCTATGGGAGCATCTTTTGCTCCCATTTATGCTGATCTCTTTATGGCTTACATAGAAGAATACATTATTTATGACTCCAGCCATAATATCTACCTTCCTGAAATTGATATTTGGAGGAGATATTTGGATGATTACTGGATGGTGTGGAGGGCCGATGTTGAGTATCTAATGGAATTTGTCTCGTATCTTAATGACAACATATGGAGTCTGCATTTTACTTTGAACTATCATAAAGAAAAAAATACTTTTCTTGATGTATTACTAACCAGACAGCCAGACGATACATTGGCCACTCAAGTCTTCAGGAAATATCCTGAATACAACACGGTCCTTCACGCCTCCAGCTTTCATCCTCTGCACATTGCCAAAAACATTCCTAAATCCCAATTTATTCGATCTAAACGGATTTGCTCCCAGCCGGAGGTTTTTGATAAAGATAGACATGATCTTATTAATAGGTTTCGTGATAGAGGTTATCCTATGGGACATGTTATCAAAGCCAGTAATTGGGTCAATACATGCTCGAGGGAGGAATTTTTGAAATACAAGGTTAAGGACAACAGTGTTACTCAGCCAATCAGGTTTGTGACTACTTATGCCAGAAATTCCAATGCTCTCATGCATAGTATTAACACCAATTGGAACATTTTATGCAACATTCCAGAATTAGCGGGGTCTTTACCTGACTATTGTTTGTTTTCATTTCGCAAAGGGAGGAACTTGGCTTCTTATTTTAACCATTACAAGCACACACACAATATTGACAACACATTTTTGTCTCAAACTACATTAACTGGTGAAAAAGTTGTGGGTTGCTACCCATGTGGACATTGCACCAACTGTAACAATATTGTCAAGACCAAAGAATTCACTAGCAGAAATTGTAGTAGGGTTTTTGATATTTCATTTTTCGCTAATTGCAGCAGTGAATGGTTAATCTATCTAGCAACATGTAGCCGTGGCTCTTTTTATGTTGGCCAAACCTCCAGGCCTTTAAGATTCCGTATCTCTGAACACATGAGTAACATTAGGAATAAAAGGCCTAATAATGCTTTGTACAAACACAGTCTTATACACACTACTGCCAAATTTTCCTTTGTAGTTATTGATATTATTAGGGGCAATAGGTTTAATAAAACAGGATGGCATTTATTGTTGAACTCAAAAAAAAAGAAGTGGATTAGTACATTAGGAGCATTATTCACACCTAGTCTAAATGAGCAATTATAATTGCACCAATAGGATGCTGTGCTGACACTATTTAAATGCATCATTTTTGCTTGTTCTTTATCACTGAAGAAGGCTGTGCTATTTTTGCCAGCCGAAACCGGTTTGTTTTATGATGTCATTACAATAAATTTTTCGGATCCATTCCAGTTGCTGGCTTCTTCTTTGTTTGTAAATAGAATACAGCTCCCATGAAAGTATAAGCAACTTTTTTTTTTTTTTTGAGAGCATTACCTCATGGCAGAGTTCTGAGTCAGACATATATGCCCTAATGGTGCGTTATAAAATATCATGCCGTTCCTTTAACAAACATAGAAAAGCAGAAGTAAGGTTAGATGGGCTGAGGTAACACATCACTCTGTGCTCTTGTCTTTTTGCTGTCCAGAAAGAATACCTGATGGTATTCAGGTGAAGTATTTCTGGAAATGTGCATGTTGCTGTAATTACAGCCATAAATCAAATGCTGGGAGGTCACTGCAGAATTATAAAACTCTGATCTCTACTTTGGTACAGGTGGATGACTACTGTTTCTGTCACATGCTATTCAGTGAACTCCAGGCCCAATTACCACCTGATCAGACTGCATGAGCCTTCAATCTGAGATGAAGAAGACTGCATCTATAAACATAAACCATTATGTCAAGCTCTTGGTGAACTGAACTGAAAGAAAGTACTCAATCAACACGATCTCAAAGCCTACAGGCAAACACAAACTAAATTTAGTTTATTTATTTATTTAACATTTGTTTACCAGGAAAGTCCGACTGGACACACGTCCATTTTCAGCAGAGGCCCGGCGAGAAAAGCTCCATGAGTATCAGTAAATTTTCAAGCAAGCATTACAATAATCAAAAAAGTATAAATTAAACAAAATGTAGTATAATAAGAACATACAAATTTGTTACATCTTGATAATAAAACCTAGGCTTTGAACATAGCTAGTACTATTTGTAGGCAGGACTTATGTCAACATATAAGGTTAAGACAGGTCGGTATGAACAAAGGATTAAACACCAGGGGAGAAGTTGTATATGTTTTGGGTATACTGTGATGTATCAGAGCACTCATGAGGGGTTAGTACAGGAACATAGCTACTTATTTTTCAGATAAGCTTTAAGTGATGGCTTAAAGTGGTTAGTGGATGAGATTGAGAGAATGGAGTTAGGAAGGGAGTTCCATATACAAGATATATGGTTGAAAAATAAAGATTCTCCTGCAGTGTTGTTGGCCTTACTGACGGTGAGTAAGTTCTTGTTGTTATAGCGAAGTGGTCTGCTGGAACTGTAAGGAAGGATGAGATTTTGCAGTGCAGGGGTTCTAGTTGGTTGTGTTACAATTTTGTGAGTTAGAGAGAGTTGGTTGTAAAGAATAATGTTGGGAAGCTCAATCCAGTCTAGTATCCTTAAAGCTGTACAAAGATGTGTTCTATATGGGCAGTCAGATGCAAACTTAGCAATTTTATTATAACATGCTTCTAGCTTAGATAAGTAAGTTTTCCTTAGATTAGTTAAAATTGGAGAGGCATATAGTAGAGTGAAGAGCAGATGGGTTTGTGCTAATGTGATTTTGGCCATTGTGGTCAGGAACCTTTTGCGCCTATATAGACTTCCAAGTTTCTTATGGACTTTTTTATACTTAGGGAGACATGCAAGTCAAATGTTAGGGTATTGTCTATTTCCACTCCAAGAAGCTTTGTATGGGTTGTCAAGGAGATCACAGTATTGTCTTTGGCTATTATGTTAAATGTTGGACATGAGATAGATGTTTTTTTAGGTCGGAAGAGTAATAATTTAGTTGTTTGTGTTCAGGATTAGATGGGCATTGGTTAACCATGTTTCAACAGAAGTGAAAGATTCCTGTGTTTGAGAATGAAGAGTTGATAGAGAAGTGGCAGCACAGATAAGTGTTGAATCATCTGCATATTGTATTATAGAACCATGTGGAGTAGCCGTGTGTACATTATTAGTAAAGAGGGAGAAAAGGAGAGGGCCTAAGATAGATCCTTGGGGGACCCCAATGGATAAAGGAAGGCATGGAGATAGGTCACCCTGCCATAGAACATATTGTTGAAGGCCAGATAAATAGTTATGAAACCATGCTATGGCAGATGGTGAGAAGGATAGTTCAGTTAGTACATTTATTAGTTTGGAATGGGAGACCATATCAAAAGCTTTTGATAAGTCTAGAAAGATGGCAGATACAAAGTTGCTGTTATTCCAGCAATGGTTTACGGTATTAGTGAAGGATAAGAGAGCCGTAGTGGTACCATGTGATGGGCGAAACCCATGCTGAGTGTTTGCGAGAAGGTTATTTGTAAGTAAGAATTTCATGACCTGGAGATGAATACGCCTTTCAAGTAGTTTAGAAAGAGGTGAAAGAATAGCAATTGGCTGATAGTTTGTCAGTTCTGTGGGAGGTCCCCCTTTATGAAGTGGGATTACATGGGAAATTTTCCACAGTTGAGGGACCTTGTTTTCGAGAATTTATCTATAAGGACTGATACTGTGAAGGCTATAGATTCCACTGCAATTTTGAGGTATTCACTGGGTAAGTTATCTATGGCAAGTGCAGTATGTTTTAGTTCCTGTAATAGTTTTTTATAGTGTATGTAGGAACTGGGGAGAAAGGGAATGAGGCATTGCTAAGTGTAGACTTGGCTGGTTTGGTATCAGGAGTAGGAGTTTGCTGTTTGGAAAGGGCAATTATAGATTCAGTAAAATGTTTGTTAAAAATGGTAAATATGCTATCGGAATTGTTGTGGATGTTTGGCATTGGTGTAGTAGATTTTCCTGGGTGAAGGATTGAGTTTATAGCTGTCCAGAATTTTGAGGGTTTTTCTGACATCAGAGGAGGGAAACATTTGAGCTAGGTACCTCCAGTCAGTGTATACTATGAAATAAATGCCTTCTCTTATTTGTATTTTTGGCAGTTCAGACTCAGTTAACATTATGATCACCAAGACAAACCTGAAATGTTAAGACAGCCTTTGAAACATTGAACTCAAAGATGGATAGCTTGTTTTATTCTGTTCTTGCTTTGTTGAGTTACTACAATACAAGCTACTAGCGGCTCAGGTAGTATTTTTCTTGTAGCTGGCAAAGTTGCTATTCAATGCCCAAGTCATAGTGGAACAGGGAAACTAAAGATAATACATTTACCCCTCCCTGACACACACACACATACCCATACCCACAGCCCCCCCACACACACACAGTTATTGAAGCAAGAACCAAGAGTTTCAAAAAACATTACACATCTGAAAACAAATCACCAGGTTTCAACAAACGTTTTGCCACATGATGAGCACTCATGGACCCAGCCAAATAAACTACACAAATCTCCAACTGCCGACCTCATCACCTGCCAGTAGCTGATTCAGACATCAGGTAGACATCAGGAAAATGAAGCTAAGCATCCCAAAGTCAAGCTAGCAAATCATTTTATTAAATTTTCCACTTACACTTTATTAAGAAGTTTTAGTTGTGAGATGGAGTTCCTGTGGTACAGGGTTCCTTCCTCTGCCCTTGTTTGCATAATCTGTGACCTTGAACAAGTCGCTTAACCTGACTTTGCTCCAGGGTTGCCCCAAAAAAGGAACTCTGCATCCAGTGGGCCTAACTGGTTAGCAAATAGCTATTATAATTACTGTTATTATTATGATTATTATTATTAAATTTAAGCTCCCATAGTACAAGTAGTTATTCATTCCACATTTAATTTGTCAGTTAAAAAAATACGTGTAATTAAACTAGTCAGATGTTTTCATACCTCCAAGTTAGCTCACAGACTCACAGGATGCTAAAAGGCTATCGGACGGAGATCCTTTACAAGCGTAGCCATGTTAATCCCAAGTATCCCCATTTGTTCTTTTTGTGTAGTCTGCAGAACAAATTTATGAACAGAGTGGGTCTATTAACACTGGCTACCCTTATCCATGAAGTACATGGGTGCCACCCCAGGGGTGAATTTGTGGTCTCCTATCCAATTATCTAGGTTGCATATGAACATAGTCATTTTTTTACATGAACAGGAAGTCTATTCCAGAGAAGCAGTTGTCTCTGGGTGGCATATCTGTCTCTCTAACTTGTTCTGTTAATGTAATGTTAGTATAACTTCCTGCATGGAATTTCCCCACTGCAATCACATCACGCTTCTGTGGAAGGAGCAGACAGTTCAGATAAAATCCTGTGGTTTATATTTATAGTGCCCTACCAACATCACATCACTACTAGCAATGTAGGCTATACTGCTAACAGGAAATTTGTTATGTAACCAATGACATACCTATAATAGAAATTTATGATGTAACTGTGCAAATACTAAGGTCAAGATCAAAGTCACACCTCTTTCGTTTCATGTTTCTCATCGCAATGAGCATGAATGCTACTATTTTTGTTTACTAACATTTGTATTCACTGCAGATTTTCTTGCCACTTAATTTTAAAAAAATTATATTTTGGCATACATTGACTTTAACATTACTGTTGGCATAACCACTGTTTTTATATATATGCACACACAAACACGTGTGTGTGTGTGTGTGTGTGTGTGTGTGTGTGTGTGTGTGTGTGTGTATATATATATATATATATATATATATATATATATATATATATATATATTTTTTTTTTTTCTTTTATTCTTTTATGACAAATAATGTGTATCTGCACAAGCCATACTGCTACAGCATTACTACTGTTAAGATTTGCTTATAGGTACAAATGGACAATGTTAACAATATAACAGGTTTCCAATTAGATACTGTTGAACAATATACTACAATATAGTTAGTATATGTCGCCGTTCTGTCCTGGTAAAGGTCTTCAAACACCTGAAATTTATTCCTTTTGATATTGAGCATTACTTTGAAAAAAAAAGTTAATTAACACTGCAGTTATTAATTAATATTGTAACACTGACACTGACATTTCTGTTTTGCAGAAACAACCATGTATTTTGTAGATCTATTTGCTCCAAAAAAGTTATGTAATTAACTATACTAAGCAACGGTTCTGCTGAATATTCTGAACAGCGTGAGTGCTGTGCTGAACTATCCCACCCACATACAGGTGTCAGACACTTTTTGTGTTGCTCCATATGAAGTTACAGATGAAGTCCCCATGCAATGTAGTTAATTGCAGGAACTTTGAAATATACTGTAGTCTAGCTGATCAGTCTGCAATATTCAGCCAAATGTAGAACCTGTAAGAATAACTGCCTGCCTGCTTTTCATAAAAGTTTCTGAACAGCCATATGAACTGACATTTTCAAATTCAGAGTTTTCAATCTATTGCTAAGACCAGACTGACAACCTTAGAATCAATATTGGCCATGGTGGTGCAGTGGTTAGCGTTGCTGCCTCACAGCAAGAGGTTCTCCGGTTCGATCCTCGGCTAGGGTGACTTCTGTGTGGAGTCTGCATGTCCTCCCTGTGGTCACGTGGGTTTCCTCCAGGTGCTCTGGTTTCCTCCCACATCCCAAAGATATGCTGTAGGTGGATTGGACACACTAAATTGGCTCTAGGCATGAGTGCGCATGTGTTTGCCTTCTGTGGAAGGTTGGGTGTTGGGCTGGCAACTCAGCACTGTAAAACTCCACTGCCAATCATGAGCTGTGACAACCCCTAACCGGAAAAAGCCAAAAGAAGAAGATTGAACTCATTCTGAAAAGGACAATGTTATGCCTCTCACACAAAGTCAAGCAAGAAGATTGAGAAACAACACTGTTACTAAGCAAGCGCAAGGCACGAAACGTTTGTTTGCTAAAAGAATGTTTAAAATAAAGGTATTTGTTGACATGATTAATAGTAAAGCAAAACTAGTATGTTTAAAGATAAAACAAGCATGTTTAAAGTAAAGCAAGTGTGTTCAAAGCAAAACTGGGCATGCTTAGAGTAAAACGAGCACAAGAAAAGTACACTGGGCATGAAAAGGGCTTAAATGAGCATAACAAATATAATAAGGCAAAATGAGAAAAAAGGGCACATTAATCAAAAATAAAGCAAGGCGACTGCATGCATTTGGCAAAGTGCTATGTTTTGGCATAACTACGACTTTGCATTGTATGAAGGGCATAACTAAAGTTATTCAAAGTATCTCAAAGTGTGTAAAAGTGCTTACAGTGTGTGCTTATTAATGTGCATGTGTTTCAAAGAGTTTGTGTGCGAAGTGCAACTCTTTCGTGAAATATAGTCAAAGTATAGCCATTTCGAAAGGTTTCTTGTGCTGGGCGTGTTTATTCTCAAAGTGCTGCCATTACAGATTGCTTCTTGCACTGTAAAGAGTTGCCTAGCTAGGTAGCACCATTTTGGGGACATTTCAGTGTGCTGTATGCAGTTATTCACAAAGTGCAACTACTTCAAAATGTTACTGAGTTTTGGGCAAGAGAGGTCCAGTTTATTTGCATTGTGCAGTTATTTGATGTTTTTCTTACACTAAGAGGTGATTTATTGCAAAAACAATATTACAAGAATATTACAGTGCCCGGTTTATTTCAGATTGAGATGTTTCTTAAAATGATGATAAATGACTTTAGCATTTTGCCTTCCAAACAATATTACAATAGTGTTAAACTACCAAGAGAAGTTTATATTGCAAAGTCCAATTATTTAAAGGTACTACTAGTTTGTTCATTAGCATTATTTCGAAAAGCCCAAAAGATATAAATTCAGAAGTACAAAGGCATTCGACAAAGTTACAAGTACTGGCATAAGTTTCTGGCATATGTGCATGAGTGCATGTTTGTGCTTATTTGCAATTTATTTTTGTTTCCCTTCACCGATACCATACACCACCTAATGAACAATGGACAACTAGTCTATGCAATCTTCTTGAACATGTCAAAAGCCTTTGACACCATTTCCCACCAACTACTACCAAATAAACTCGCTACTTATAATCTCAGTCCAGCATCCCTGATATGGTATTTTGGTTATCTATCAAACCGTCAGCAGGCTACTAAATGGGAGAACAAACTCTCCCCACTACTGCCAGTATCCACTGGTGTACCCCAAGGTTCCATACTTGGCCCCTCCTCTTCATAACATTTACTAATAACCTTAATTCAACAACCCAACTAGCCACAATCATACAATACGCAGATGATGCATCTCTTGTCTGCTCTGTCCCTTCCCTACAAGAAAAAATGCAAAAAGCACTCCAAGAAATAGAAACTTGCCTATCCAACAACAACTAAACCCAAACAAAACCAAATTAATAACCTTTACAAACAAACCCAACAAGACCAACTACCCACCCCTCTCAATTCACTCCTCAAACGGTACCAAAATTGAACCTACCAACCAGGCCAAACTCCTAGGCATCACAATAGATGATCATCTCAAATTTGATATTCACATTTCCCTATCAGAAAAGTTAATTTTAAAGTTGGCGCACTTTATAGGGCCAAACCCTACCCAATACCCCAAGCCAGGCTAGCCACAGCAAGATCACAACTTCTCTCCACACTTCTCTACTGCTCATGCATATTCACCAACTTATGCAGGGCAGACCTCCACAATCTTGAATCCTGCTACAACAAAGTTGCCAAGTTCACCACTAATCAACCCCATAAAGCCCATCACTGCTCCACACTCCTACAACTAAACTGGCTAGAACTTCCAAACCTCGTAACCTTAAACCAACTCACCATTGCCCACAAAGTCATTCATAGCTCACATACTTGCCCCGCAATCTCAACCCTTCTCCAACCACAGGTACACTGCAGGCCCCTAAGGTCCTCCAACAGGCCACTGCTCACAATAACACAATCACATAACTACCATGGTGACTCCCTCTACTCTAATAAAATAGCCAAGTTATGAAATGTTCTCCCACCAAACATACAATGCACCCCCTGCTACTCTTCATTTAAAACAGAAATAAAGAAATATCTAAAAAGTAACTGACTTTGCCCCTGTAGTCAACCTGGATAACTCCTCTCTCTTCAGCCACATTGCTAATCTCTTACATTACAACTTTCACAACTGACTTAGTTTTCCCCTACTAATGTACCTCAAATTTCAGTTATGTAAATTTTTGAATTCATTAACTTCTAAATCACTGTATGAACATGCCTTGCTAAGCTAGGCCTGCTCTTGGACTGCTTCTCACCTTTTCTGCTCTCACCTGTTTTTTCCGTATCACTAGTGATTATTACGTTTCTAATTTTAAGCTATTAATGTAAGAATAGTAGTCAAATGGGCGTGCCTTCGTTGAAGGTTGAATGTCGAGCTGGCACCTCGGCTTTTCGTAAAAATCTACTGCCAATCATTAGCGGACCAGAGTTCCGCTGCGGCGACCCCTTACCGGGAAAAAGCTGAAAGACAAACAACAATGTAAGAATAGTAGTCATTGCTGCACTGAGTATTATTTTATTTTCTATTAGTTCTGATGTAAATATTGTACTTTAATTTTTAGTTTTATTTCTCATTTTCAGTTTTCTTATGTAATGGTGTATCTTACTGCTATTGTTCTGATTTAACTTCTGCATTTTATAACTGTAGCTTTTCTCCCCGGGTCTCCGCAGAAAACAGGTAATCCAGCCCAGTCGGACACTACCCAATAAACAAAGGTAAAATAAATAAATAAAATAAAACCCTTCATGGTATGTGTTAATATAGCAGACAGATTTCGAAAACCCTTACCACTTGTATTTGATCAGAAAATTCGATCATATTTGAGCAGGAGTACGATATTTTTACACAAGCAGCTGATGCAGATAGAGATGCAAGCACCAGGGCATTAATTTTGTTAAACCTAACTGGGTCAGAGGCCATAGACAGAGAGCGTTCATTGTGTATGCACCTACAGTACATGAAGGAGAAGGTGACAACTGTCATATTGCTGTACAGGCTGAATCAAGGGAAGACCAAGAGTGTTTAAAGCACAAGTTCACAGAATTGTGTAACCCTCAAACAAATATTAGAGAGGCATTTGTTTTACATGACAGATCAGAAACCAGGGGAAACATTTGCAGCTAACATAACTAACCTGAGAAACAGAGCTAAAACATGTTGGTCTGGTGACAAAAGATGAGCAGATAAAGGACAGGCTTGTGTGTGGTATTAACAGTGCTGCTGTGAGAAAGATTTTGCTTAGTGACAGTGACTTAACATTGAATAAAGCCATTGAGATTTGTTAAATCCATTAGGTGGCAGAAAAACACGAGTATGCTTGCAAGTGACAAGAGCATGAGTTCAGTTGGCTCCAGAGCAAATGTAGATAGTATGCAGCACTTGGCAGACAAAAGTAGGCCCAAGCACATGGCAGGTATGAGATTTCCAGGGAAGACAAGTAGCTTTCCAGCAAGTTCTAAGAAAGGAGCACGCTCCATCTCAATGCAGTACAAGGATGAATCAGCAAAATCCAAGTCCAACTTTATTGTTAACTGTCGCAATTGTGGTGCAAATCAGGAGTCTAAAAGAGAGAAGTGCTTAGCATATGGTCAGCAGTGCCATAAGTGTAAAAAATAGAACCATTTCCAAAAGTTTTGTAAATCAAGTAAGCCTCACACAGTTGTAAAGAAAGGTCACACAAAGAAGCAAGTTGATCAAGCAGAGCCGAAGCAGATAGCTTTCTATGTAGATGGTGTATCAGTGCTTGATGAAAGAGTTGATGCAGTGAATTTATTAACGAGACGTGAGGAGTTTTGTACTGTCTAGATTAATTGAGAATCCACACAGCTCAAAGTAGACATTGGTTCAAAGTGTAATATTATATCAGCAGACATTTGCTAAAGTGAGAAAGTACAGCTGTATACACTTGCCATAAATGTAGATGTTCAAGTCTATTCACTGTTGCATTCATCACCTGTTAGTTATCCCTGCTGCCATAGCCCTTGTTCAGCCCGGATACCAGAGTCAATGTTTTTCTGCTTCGGCTGCTGTCATTTGCTGATTGACGTCAGGTTGTCAGTGCTATAAAGGAAGGCAGCCAACGCCATTACATCAGTTTTTCTTGCCCTAACCAGTCGGAGGCCCAAGTAAATATGGTAAAGTGGTCCTGGTAGATAAAAGCCATCGTTAGAAGCTTATGTCTCCCTAAAGAAAGAAGATATAAGGGGGGAGGAGTGTGGGAAACCAGGACTGCAACAGTGAATGCACTCGAACATCTACATTTATGGTAAGTGTACACAACTGTACTAGGTTCTTTGTGTTTCACTCTTGCAGTCATCACCTGTGGGAGGATTCCCAAAGCTGAGGAGAGGGGTGGAAGGATTAGTAAGAGACCTAGGAATAGGTCAGCATGCCCCACAGAACTGCAGAGGCAAACCCTCCCCTAGCCTTAGAAAATAGAGGTAGGTGGTAATGCTTGGTAAAAGTATGGACAGAATTCCAGATGGCAGCTTCCAGGATGTCCCTGGTGGGAACTCCTCAGAGGAATGCTGTGAAAGTGGAGGCAGCCCTAGTGGAATGGGTTTGTAAAAACTTGGGTGGGGGGGTTCCCATACAAATCTGTAGCAGAAATGGATACAGTGTGATATCCATTTGGAAATGGGCTTCCCCTCTGCCCCTGGGGCAAAGCTAACAAGTAGTTTTGTCTGTTTTCCTGAAGGGCTTAGTACAGTCCAGATAGTATCTGAGCTGTCTGTGCACGTCTATTGAGTGCAGAATTCTTTCCCCCTTGTTTTGAGGGTTAGGAAAGAAGGTGGGTAGATGTATGGCCTGGTTGAGAGTTACATTAAATACCACCTTGGGCATAAAGGCAGGATTAGTCCTCAAGGAGACCCTGTCTGCATGAAGATGATGAAGGGCTCAATGGCCATCAGCGCCTGAAGTTCTGAAACTCTTCTGGCTGACGTGATAGCTAGGAGAAAGCAGTCTTCCAGGAGAGGTATCTTAGTTCTGCTGAAGCAGCAGGTTCAAAGGTTGGTAAGGTTAGTTTTTCCAAAACATAATTCAGGTCCCAGCCTGGAGTGGGTGGCCTTCTGGGAGGTCTGATATTAGCAGCCCCTCTGAGGAATTGTTTAATCAAAGGATGGGAGAACAGGGGTTGTTCTGTATCAAAATGAGCTGAAATGGCTGAGGCGTGGATTTTAACAGAGGAGAAGGAGAGGCCACTATTAAGTAGCTCTGCTAGGTAGTCCAGGATAAGCGTGATGGAAGGTTGTGAGGTACTGCCCCCTCTGGACTGGCTCCAGGAGCAGAATCTTTTCCATTTTCCTGCATAAGATTTTCTGGTGCTGGTCCTTCTGGCCTCTGTGATAATGTTTTGGACCTGTTTGCTTAGCGGGGGCCCCTTGTCTGCCTTTAGAGTATTAGCCATGCTGATAGCTTGAGAGTCTGCAAGTCTGGGTGCAGCATTTCTCCCCCTACCTGAGTCAAGAGGTCTGAGATCAGGGGAAGCTTCCCTGGGAGGCTGTAAGGTCATGCTGCGCAGTAAGGGGTACCAATGCTGTGGAGCAATGAAGATGGCCATTGGTCTCTCCGCCCTTATATTGATCGGTACCTTGGAAATAAGAGGCAAAGGAGGGAATGCGTACACAAAGAGGGAGTTCCAAGGGAAGGTCAAGGCATCCACCTTCCATGCTAGATGGTGATACTCCCTGGTACAGAATTCTTTTCAGCTGATGATTGAGATGCAAAGCAAAGAGATCCACCTCTATCCCCCACACCTGAGTGATTTGTAAAAAGATTTTTCTGTAGAGCTGCGATTCATGGGAGTCCAGTAAGTTTCTTGTTAATCCCTGGTAGGTATTGGGATATCAGGTGTAGTCTCATGGAAGAGGCTGTCAGCCAGAGGTTCATGGCTAGCCTGCAGAGAGTGTAAGATTGGGTCCCTCCCTGTTTGTTGATGTACCACATTACTGTGGTGTTGTCTGTTTTGATACGGAGAACCCCTGGCTTGATATGGGGTTTGAAGGATGTCAGAGCCTTTTGTACTGCCATCATTTCCTTCTGGTTAATATGTAAGGGAAGGGTGCTGGGCATCCCAAAGACTTTGAGTGCACCTGCCTTCTAGGTGAGCGCCCCAAGCTATGTCTGAGGCATCGCTGGTAATGGTCTGACCTGTTGGGCAGAGGGTGAAGGAAAGACCTTTATTCTGGGAACAGGCCCCTGCCCACCAGAAAAACTCGACCCTTATACAGGGGATCAGAGGACGAGGGGTCTCTAGAGGCTGAGAGTGCTGATAACAGAGGTTCTTTACGTACCACTGAAGTTTTCTCATGTGAAGCCTGGCCAGAGGAATAAGAAGGATGCAAGATGCGATGTACCCCAAGGCTTGCAGGAACTTTCTTGCAGTGAGGTGACTTCTGGAAGCCAGCTGGATAAAATAGAGAGGCAGGAAGCTCTGCTTTTCTGGGGATAGGAAGGCCATTTGGGATGCTGTGGCGAGCAGTGCTCCCAAGAAAATGATCTTCCAGGAGGGTGTTTGCTTTGATTTCTTCTCGTTTATGGTGTACCCTAATGAGGTTAGGAGGGTTTTGACAAAGAGGAGGTCCTTGAGAAGCTTTTCTTTGCAATCTGCCTGAATGAGGCAGTCGTCCAGATACAGGTAAATCTGTATATTTTTCTGTCTGCAAAAGGCTATGGCCGGGGCTAAGTATTTGTTGAAAACCCTGGGAGCAGTAGGTCTGGGTAGGGTAGCACAGAGAACTGAAAGTGTTGTCAGCCTGCTTTGAAGCAAAGACATTTCCTGCAGGATTCCCTTATGGGGATGCGGAGGTAGGCATCTTTTAGATCTAGGGTAACTAACCAGGCATTTTTTGTCAGCATAGGCAGCAGCTGCTGCAAAGTTAGCATTTTGAATTTGAGGACCACCATGAAGGTGTTCAGAATGGATAGATCCAGGATGAGGTCTCAAGTGCCCTCTTTTCTGGGAACAAGAAATAGTCTGGAATAAATGCCTTTGCCTGTTTGGTCTGAGGGGACAGGTTCTACTGCACCTTGGGATAAGAGAGTTTGAACTTGTTTCAGTGCCTCTGCCCACTGATTTGGAGGCAAGTCTGGGTAACCTCTTGGAATTGGGGGTTCATTGAAGGAGAATTTCTATCCCTGAAAAATGATCTTTAAGACCCATTGGTCCTTTGTTACAGAAATCCAATTTTCTTTGCAGAGGGAGAGCCTTCTTCCTAGTTTTTGGTGAGTGAAAAGAGGGCAGAGGTGGGGAGAGGGAGTCACTGAGAGTGTTTGCCATAGAGAAATGGCTTAGAACTCCCTGCCTTTGGAGTGGAAGTGGGTCCACTGTTTGGTTCTCTGCTGTCCCTGGGATAGGAGTCTGGGTGGTCTGTTCCTGCAGGACTTACCTTGTGCCCCTGTCTGCTAGGTGCAGGAAAGGACCAGTGTTTTGAGATGAAATTCCTGCTGAACCTAGGAGGTAGTACCTGAAGGAAATCTTTTACTGTCTGCATAGATTTTGCTTTGTCTTCCATCTTTTTAAGCACCTCTTCTGCTTTTACTCCAAACAAGTGGTCCTTATCCAAGGGTGCATCAATTAATTTAGACTTGACATGATCAGGAAGAGGCTGTTCCTTCAACTATCCATGTCTCCTAATGACAGATCCTGACACTGCTGCCCTGCTTGAGGCTTCTAGGGCATCATATCTACAGTGCAATGAGTGTTTGGTCACTTGACAAGTAGAGTGCAGTAAATCTGCTAACTCTTTCAAATTGGCACAATCAGAAAAGGTTGAAATCTTTTGTTTTAATAGTTCCAAGTGTGTTGCTGATATTTTAACATGTGGAACTGACAGCTGAGTTCTCTGATAGCTAAGGTTGCAAAGGTGTATACTTTTTTACCCCATCTGTCCAGAGCTCTGGAGTCCTTGTCGGAAAGAATAGGATTGTTCCCTGTGTAATGACCTCTGGGTCTGCAGCAGGATTTCTGTACAGATATTTGTGAGAATTCGGTACTCTGTAATACCAGTCAGGTTTTCTGGGAGCAGGTGGGAGGGCGTCAGGAGCTAAGCTGGATTAATGGAAGACATCATCACCCACCTCTAAGATTGGAGGGATGGCCAAGGGTCTGTGCTGGGGCAGGCCTTGAAACTCTCTTAGTCTTTTCTTAGACTGAGGGAAGTCCTGGGATTCCCAGTGGAAATGTTCCCTGAGGGTGTGAAGGGTTTCCCCAAAGGAAAGATCTCCTGGTGGGGAGGCAGAAGGAATGGATTCCTCTGCATCTGAATCCTCATAAGCAGTCAGAGGTTCTTGTTCTTCTTCAAAATCTGAATAATCAGACTCCTCAGAATCCTGTTCTGTCAGTATTTCAGGAGAAAGGTCTATTTTCCTTTTAGAAGTTGTGGCCTGACTACCCCTGATAAAGGTAATAAGATCCTCTGCCATTTTAAGCATTTGATCTTAGGGTGGTGGAGCAGGAGTAAAATGGTGGCTAGAGGTAGTTTTCTTAGGAGTGACCTTGCTTCTAGGCCTAAGAGTATCCATTGGTCTGAGAGAAATGGTAGTCGAATGAGAAGACGTCAGTTTTTGTCTAGATTCAGTAGTGCGAAAAACTGAGGTAGAGACAACTAAAGGCTCGGAAGGCGAAGAAGATTTCTGCGGCATACTGGACTCTGAAAGGGTCTCAGTAGAGGCCTGTGAAAGTATGGAATTGGGCAACAGGGGCTGCGATGGCACCTCATTGAATTCCGGAGAACTGGCGACCTGCTTAGCGGTAGAGTCATCGGAAGGCTTGCCTTGTGTGGTCTGTCTCTATCTTTATCCTTAGTTTTTTCAGAATGTCTATGGATTTTTGGCTGATGGACACCATTTCAGAATGCAAAGACGGAAGATGAAAATACTTGGCTACAATAAGAGCTCTATGATGAAAGGTCCTTGCGTTAAAGAGGGCAAAGAACCAGCAACAGGGGATGTCATGGTCTGGGCCTAAACAAATTATGCAGTATGAATGGAAGTGTCAGTGTGGGATTTGTAGGACATCAGTTAGTGCAAGAAAAAAGGATCCCCAACAGGGTACTTAGCTTTAGACGTTTTCAGCTGTAATTCAAACTCTGGTAGCGACCGTCCGGCACACTTGCGAACTGCTTCTGCTACTGGCTCCACGGCAAGAAAGACTAATGTAATGGCGTCGGCTGCCTTCCTTTATAGCACTGACGATCTGATATCAGTCAGCAAGCAACAGCAGCCGACACAGAAAAACATTGACTCTGGTATTCAGGCCCACCAAGGGCTACCATAGCAGGGATAACCCATAGGGGATGACTGCAACAGTGAAACATGAAGAACATCTAATGAACAACTCAATCTAGCCAGTAGAGTGAGACATGTTGCTTATGGAGGTGAAGAAATTCAAACCGAAGGTTCAGTGATGCTTTCATATTATTTGGCCGAGAATTGTTGCAACTTGTTGTTTTGTGCAGTCCGAAGACTAGTGCAATCTTTATTGGGTCTCAAAGATAGTTTAAGAATGAATTTGCTTTCTTTTGCTACAGAAGTTCATCATATAAGTGCATTTCCGAGTTATAATTTCTTCGAAGCCATTTTCTCAGAGTATGCTGATGTTTTCAATGACAAGTTAGGCAAACTTCCAGTTGTGTATTCCATGAAGTTAGATCTAGAGGTCACCCTTGTATTCAGACCAGCAAGAAGAGTTCTGATAGCTACATAGGATAAAGTTAAAGCTCAGCTGGGTAAAATGGTGCAGCAAGGTGTGATTTGTCCAGTCACAGAACGAACTCAATTGGTATCGTCTATGGTAGCAGCTCACAAAAAAGCCTCAGACGAAATCAGAATATGCATTGACCCAAGAGATCTGAACAAAGCATTAAAGAAACCATATCACCAGTGCGCACAGTCAAAGCGGTTGCAGCCTTAATACCAAATGCCACTGTTTTCTCCGTCTTGGATGAAAAGAGTTAATTTTGGCAAGTGATACTTGATTGCAAATCCTCATTTCTAACTATTTTTGGTACTACGTTTGGCAGATACAGATTCCTAAGTATGTCATTTGGAATAAATTCTGCAAGTGAAGACTTTCAGTGTGCAATGGAGCAAATTTTTTCAGGTTATCCCTGTGCCATAGTAATAGGTGATTTATTCATTGGAGTGAATGGTGAAGCAGAGCATGACAGAAACCTCAAGAAAGTTCTAGATCGACCACATGAAGTAGACTTGAGGCTCAATACTCTGAAGTGCAAATTTAGACTTCCAGAAGTTACTTATGCAAGACATTTGTTCACGAGTACAGGCTTGAGACCAGACCTGACCAAGCAAGCAGCTATTCTTGAGATGCCAGCACCAGATAATCTACAAGCTCTACAATGATGTCTAGGCATGGTCAACTATTTAGGCAAGTATATACTAGACTTCAATGAGTTGACAGCACCTTTGAGAGAGCTACCATGCAAAAATGTTGTATGGTCATGGTTGGCCAGAAGGCATTTGAAGACCTTAAGCAAAAAAAATGCCACCCCACCTACATTAAGATACTATGATGAAAACAAACCGGTTACTCTTTCCTGTGATGCTTCAAAATTTGGTCTTGGTGCAGTTATATTTCAAGAGGGCAGACCAGTAGCCTATGCATCTAGAACACTAACCTAAACTGAGATGCAGTATGCTCAGACTGAGAAGGAGCTTTTGGCAATAGTATTTGCATGTTCTAAGTTTCATGATTATATTTATGGTCGAGCTATTCATATTGAAACTGACCACCAACCTCTAGTTATTATTCTAAAGAAGCCCGTTTATTCTGCTCCAGCGAGATTGCAAAGAATGATGCTCAAATTGCAAAAGTATCATTTCAAAATGGCCTACATGAAAGGCAAATTGCTTTATTTGTCTGATACCTTAACCAGATCGCCCAAAAATATGACAGAAAATCCTGATGCAGAGAATTTTGACTTTGATGTGAAGACAGTGCTAATTTTTCTACCACTAGACTTGATGAGTTGAGAGAACACAGTCAGATTGATCCAGTTTTGTAGAAGCTTACTCACTACATTAATGTTGGATGGCCGTCAAAGCAATCTAGTGTACCACCTGAAGTGCAAACCTACTTTCCCAGAGATGAATTGTTGATGGAATATGGCATTATTTTCAAAGGTCCTAAAATTGTTGCTCCTGCTTCCATACAATGAGAATATATCCAGATTCTGCATTGTGGTCACCCAGATTCTGCATCCACTAAGAGAAGAGCAAGAGAATTAGTATTTTGGCTTTCATTACCAAAAGCCATTGATAAAGTACTTTCATCCTGTTCAGTATGCAACAGTACTAGACCGCATTTGCAAAGCGAACCACTTCAGCTAAGTCCAGTTCCTGAACTACCGTGGTCAACAGTTGCAGCTGATATCTTTGAGTCAAACAATCAACAATACTTAGTTTTGGTAGACTCTTATTCAAATTAGTTTGAGATTGATCTACTACATAACCGAACATCCACTGCTGTTATTACTAAACTGAAACAGTTCGTGGTAGTCTACACAAACTTCCTTCTGACAATGGTACTCAATTTAATAGCCAGTTGTTTCGGAAATTTGCAAAAGACTGGGACTTTGTACATGTCAGTGGTAGTCCTGAATATCCTCAGTCAAATTGGTCTAGCTGAATGTGCAATACAGAGTGCAAAGCAGTTACATGAAAGGTCAAAATGTGACAATACCGATGTATTCTTAAATTTGTCTAATCTCAGAATACCTTGTGATGATATTCTAGGGTCACCTGCTCAAAGACAGCTTTCCAGGCAAACTAGAACTATACTACCCATTACTTCCAGTTTATTGAAGCCTAAACCTAAGAACAGTAAAACCATCAAGGCTCAACTGGTTAAGAAGCGTAATATTCAGAAATCTAGTTACGACAGATCGAGCAGATCACTTTTGTCTGTTGAAGGTAGGAGAGATGGTAGAAATCCAGACAATAAAAGGTTTTGATCAAATTGGACAGATTACAGGTATCTGTGCCAAGCCAAGATCCTACTTGGTAGATTCAAAAGGTGTACAATACAGGAGGAACTGGAAACATCTTCCTGTATCAGAATCATCTTCACTATCATAACATTGTTTCTGTGATACAAACTTCAAATCTAAGAGTGAATCAGACACTGTTTCCATACCAGAATGTGTTCAAGATTCTGATTCCATTGCTGAAAATATTCCAGATATTCCACAGGTCAAACATTTTGCAGAGACAGTCCCAGTTACTAAATTTAATTCCCAGTTTTATGTCACACGATATGGGCGAGCGTCAAAGCCAAGTGTGAAATATGCAACAACATGGACTTGATTTATATATATATATATATGTGCACTTAGTATTGTATAATGCGTGACTAAGAATTACCTGTGATTTCTGCATGCTAAATAGACTTACAGTGTTATAAGACCTAATTCTCAAAGAGGGAGGATGTAGATCAGATTGCAGGTGAAGTGTGCTGTATCTTTAAGAAGCATGTCAAGGCTGTACGTGCACATATAAATTCCAGACACGTGCACTCCCTAATGCCATTTTGTAACAGTAGCCACAGTGAGTGCATGCATGATCGCAGTTGCTAGTTTGTATACAAGTTACATAAGTTAAAGTCAGTAAACCTCTATAGTGATGTGTTTGTAGGGAATAAAGCTGCTTGAACAGAACCCACGAAGACTCGTGTCCAAAGCAGGAGAGCAACAGGGATGGAAGACCTGGGTATTAGGGCTGGTGCAAAAGCTAATTCTAGTAGCGGATGGGGGTACTCCATCAGATGCCATCTGAAAAGCTTTCCCATTGTATTGATCTCCATGAATCTTGCCTTTTTATCTACTTTTGACAAACTGCATGGCTATCAGCTATCTGCGGAACGTTTTCTCCTTGTTACAACTACTGGTGTCACTGACAGTGTCCCAGATCATCCTCAAGTTGACGACTATAACCAGGTTAAATTTTAGTATTCTCCTTGGAGTCCAACTCTGGTTGCCTTCCATTAATGGCTCACTGATCCACTGAATAATTCAACTACTACTAACCTAATCTTGTATCTTACGGATGAAAAAAAATTATAGAAAGATCGTTAAACTGTTGGAAACGTGACCTTACCCCCTTCCATGGGAAAATGAATGCCACAACTTAGGACAGATATCATTCAAAAGATGGAGAAGGGAACTTAAAATAGAAGGTATTGAAGTAACAAAAAAAAAAAAAAAAAATCAACATAAAGTGTTAAAAAGGTTCCAACATTCAAACACTCAAACGGCACAAGAAGAAAAATAAGCAGTCAAAGCATCTCTCGCAACTGCCCAGATTTTCACAGAATGTCCAGATTTCTGCCTCATATCTTGGTCTGTTCCTCATAAAATTTATGGTTTACTGGCAAGTCACTGAGGATTAAAGTCAGAATAATGACTTACATTTGAGCTTCAGACTTCATATCTTTCAGAAAATGCAAGTTAACACAAATCCTGTTATATTAACATTCTAAGTTTATAAGAGTAATATTTAAAATCTGTCCCTAGTTTTGGGCTTTTGTACCCCCATTATTTTATGCTTTGTCCCAATTTCTTGCGCTGAGAGGTTGAGAGTTATGAGTAGGAGGAAAGACATAATGCCTCTACTATTTTTGTTAGTGGTGACATTTAATTTTTACACAATGCATGTGTGGGATCCAGTCCACAATACAGACTATGGTATACTTGACACGCTTTTAAGATCGAAGCCTTTAAATCTCAAAATGCCCTTCACACTCACTTCTATACAGCTAGGTGGTCAGGAAGGCATTTTGTTTACTCGTTTATTTCTGTGGTAATCAATAAGTACATCCATCTTTCCTAACGTTTTTCAGACACAGCTGGAGAACAATATAATCACGTAAGAAAAGTTTAAAAGAAAGACAGGAATACATCACTACACACACACACACACACGTGCTGAAGCATAACGTACATCAAGACGCAACAACAATTAATATAAAAGGGACCTGTGGACATACTGGCACTGGAAGTGGCTAAGCCATACAAAGACTTAGGACAGTATTGCAGAAAATAGAGCTATATGGTGGAGTGAGTGCAAAGGCATGCAGTTAGAAAAGATTAGGAGAGCAGAAATTAGGAAGGAATGAAGAACTGAGACTGAATAACACAGCGCAAATTCCCAGAAAACAATGAAAGATAGGGATTAGTTATAGTGACTGAAAAGATGGATGACTGCTGAGATGAGTAATTAATGTACCTTCTTGGATTTGTTGACAAGGGCAAGTATTTTCAACTGGTATTTATAAACGAAATTCCCTTGTATTCATTAAAGCCTACACTAAGTGTACACTGCTCTAAGTGAACAAACTCACACCTTCTTCCTCCTAGTTTTTAGTTTTCCTACTGATTTTCTTACAGCCTTAAATATCAAGGGGATTCATAAAGGTTGCAACAGAGTGTAGACAATGTGTACACTTAGTGTAATCTTTCTGAGTGACTAGCAAATTGTTTAAGTTCAAATGTAAATAAGTCTCGCCTTTGCATGTAGCTGCATAACGGGGGTTAGCAGTGCCTTTTATAGTAGCAAACTCCTAGAAACTATTTTTCCCTAGACGTCTGTCAGTTGAACCCTCCCAAGCATCCCTGATGTACTGTGGGCAACTCAGCTGAGCACTGAGCAGCATCACCACACTTCTTCACCCCTATCCCTCAACAGAATAAGCCCCCTTATTTAGTTAGCCGTGTTAGTCCTACACCAAAAGCTTATCCATCTTCCCCACTCCCCAACTAGCACTTATGGTTTACCCTGTCACAATGGGCAGCCAGCTTCCCAACATTTCACCAACGAGCCTGATTGGCATCGGCATCCTAAGGCAATGTAGTAATTACCTCATGTATACTGACAACCACTTGCTCCTAAAACAAATACAGTAAATGACAGGTGTAACTATATCATGAAGCTGGAATCAAACCTCTTATGTAACAATAAACAAGAGATTAAACAGGATGTCAGCACACACATACCTCTTCTGTCACACAAGACAAGGTGAAATCATATAGACCCAATTATGTGGCGGTACTCACTAAGAGCCTACCAAAGGACCAGACATCTCCCAAACGCAAACAGATCACACATATTGGAACATGAACAGAGCCCACTTCACATAACAACACACATACAAGTGTCTCAACAAATAAGCCCCTAAAGCAAAACTCCTCAAAACCTAATGTCCTGCTCATAGGCGATTCTATAGTGGAACAAACACATGTCACCCTCAACAGGCTGGACAAGGAGAAAATCATGGTTAACTTCCTGTCAGGTGCCAGAATCTGTCAAATCATGCATACACACTGAAGTCACTCAACAAGTACTGTTATGACTCTGTCATTGTCCATGTTAGAGTGAATGAATTGGGACATGTCTCTCTGGACTAGATGAAGAGAAACATGACTGAACTCTCTGATTATGTGTCCCAGACATGTCCCTAGCACTAAGTAGCATTTTTCCTTCGCCCAGGATGATGCCACAATACAGACAAAAAAATGGTTGACTTCAACAGTTGGCTTAGCTTTTGGTGTCAGTCCAAGGGGATCCAGCATCTGTCAGCCTGGGAAGACATGGTTGAAAGACCATGCTGTTATGCCAGTGATGGTCTTCACCTGTCTCCTCTAGGCTTTTGGACACTGACAAAGACGTTTTCCTCCTTTTAGTGCCTTTTTAGGCAATGTCAAAATGAAAAAATTTCCGAAGTAAAAAAATCCACGAGACAAACTCAAGGTTATGCTGCTTAATGCTAGCAGCCTCATCAGAAAACTGCACTCCCTAGAAGCACTCCTCACCTTGGAAGATGCTGACATCTGTGTAGTCACTAAGATTTGTTTCAAGGCCGCAGACAGTACCCCAGCCGTACAAAGCTATAATGCCTTTCACATGTTCAAACCCCAAAATGAGCAAGAAAGAACCAAAGGTGAAGGTGTATCCATCTTGATTAAATCCAAATACACCTCTAGACTGGTTAAACAGTATGACTCTTTACAGCTACTCAAGGTACAATTAAACACAAGTAAAACACCCTACCATACCAATTTCAACTATCCTTCCATAGACTGGGCAACATACATATGTGATTGCCCCGAGGTTCCTTGACTTTTTTTAATTCAAATACTCGGCAACAGCTAGTCTGCACCCCCAAAAAGGGTTTGAATGTACTGGAACTGGTACTCACTAACATGGGGGGGTCACTGCACTAACCCCTGTGTGTTGCCCTCCCCTGATGAGGTCAGGCCATAAATCTGTCTAATTTGAAATAAAGATCAGACTGGACACCCCCAGAGGAGCAAACAAATCGAAAAATGTCTCCAAAGCAAACTTAACCTACTAAGCAAGGGTAGAAAAAGCGTTAAACCCCCTGCTAACACAGGGCAACAATGACTCCAACGCAGAGGAGTACACAGATACCCTGTATAGACATTTATACAACTGTATAGACTCAGCTGTACCTGTCAGGATCAAAACCAGGTCCTTCCGAAGAAACAGTCCACCCCGTTGGACCGCAAGTATAAACAGGCTACATAACAAAAGGAAAAAGCTGTTATCCAGGAACAAGAGGGAAATTATTCACCAGAGGAAGAATACCCTTTACAACTTGAACAAGAAAATCAGATATCTTGTGAAGTCCTCTAAAGCCAATTATGAGGCTAAATTAGCATCTGTAGCTAAAGACAATCATAAGGCTTTCTTTAGCTATGTCCAAAATCTGAAAGGGAATGCCCAGGAATGTGCCAAACTGATTGTGGATGGTACTACTCACAGTGAGTCCGAAGAAATTGTCAACTTGTTGGCAGACAGATTTGGTGCATATTTCACCCTCTGTCCCCACCAGACACACCCCAAATCATCCCTGTCACCAGTCCACTACATAGCATCTCCAAAGAATAGGTCATATCCGCCCTCTCCAAGGGACCAAATAGCATCCCAGACTGCTTAAACAATCTAAAACAAGACATAGTAAAACCACTTGGCACTCTCTTCAACCATTTCCAGAGCACTGGCTTTGTTCCAGCAGTGTGGAGAACAGCAACAGTAATCCCCTTACACAAAGGGGGTCGATCAACCGACCCTGGTAGCTATAGACTCATAAGCCTAACCAGCTTTATTGCAAAGCCATGGAAAGAATCATCATGGACCTTATCAACAAGGACATAGGTGACCTCAAAACTCTTGACCAGACCCAGTTTGGCTTTAAGAGCAGGTCTTGCATATTAAATCTGGTGAACTTCTTCCAAGAATGTCATCAAAGCCCTGGATGGTGGCAAAGCAGTACATACAGTCTATCTTGACTTAGCTAAGGTCTTAGACACAATCCTTACTCAGGTATCACTGCGAAACTCTCCCAGCTGGGGATTAACTCATACATTACTAGATGGGTAGCAAACTGGCTCAATGCCAGAATGCATATACTGTCAATGTTGAGGATTCCATCTCCACCAATAGACTAGTCACCAGTGGTGTAACCACAGGGATCTGTGCTGGGCCCTCTACTATTTGGAATCTACCTCTTGGACATCCAGGCAAAAGCAAATGTCCTGTGGCTTACCAAGTTCAGAGATACTGCAAACTAGGTGCAATCATCGAGTCCCCCAGCAATGTTAATATATTACAAAAGGGGCCAACACAGACTAATGATTGGTGCTAGAGTCAAGGTCTAAAACTAAATGCAAAAAGAGAATCATTATCCCCTTTGGCAAAAAAGTGGTCCCTACAAATTACATTATAGATAACACCACACTAAGCTCACACAGTGGTGAGGGACTTGGGAACACAAGTTGAAATCAATTTAAACTTTGAACACCAGGTCTCCACAGTGGTAAGGAAAGCCTTTTGTTTTGCACATCTCACAAATAAGGGTATCACATCCAAGACTAAGGGTGTTATAATTCCTGTATACTCGACCCTCCTCAGACCACTTATAGAGTACAAAGCTCCCTTTTGTAATGTACTCCAACAGACACCTGCAAAACTGGAGAGACCATAGAGGTTTCTAACCAAGAAAATTGAGGGCCTCCAAAACATGACCTATATGGAAAGACTGAAAGCCCTGTCTCTGTAGTTTGCATCTTACAAGTTGCTGAAAGTCAACCTGTGTCTAGCCTACAGAGTGACCTCCAACTCTGCCCTAATGGAAATGCTGAACGTCTGGAAATCAAATGGGAAAAGAGTTACTCATTCCAGGGATCTCATCCTAGCCTGTGACATAAACAGAAGATGTTGGACAGACAGATATGTCTCCCAGAGATTGCTGCTCCTCTGGAACAAGCTCCCACTTCACTTGAAGCAGAGCTCCTCAAGGACCCTATTTAAGTGCAACCTTGACAACTGGATGGGGAGACTGTAAATTCAGCCCTGGGGTGGCACCTATGTCCCTCATGGACAGGGGCAATCGATGCTAATCACCGATTTGCTCTGATAACAATGACCATCTAACTATAGTCAAATAGGGCACAAGGGTATTACATGGCTATGCTTGTTAAGGCTCTAGGGCCATTAGCCTAGTAACAACCTATGAAATTATAAGAAAGCCCAAAAAATGTGGTAGGGATGTTCTTGAATACTGATCGTGTACACTCAGTGTAGTTGTTAATGAATCTGGCTCATTATTGTAAGATAATCTAAATATTCTATAATAGGTGTGACTCACATCTCCAGTCCTAATGTGCAGAACCATGGAGAACAGTTTATACCATAACGCTCATCTTCTTTACTGAAGAATCAGGAGTGATTACCTTGGACCATGTTTAACAGTGAGTCCAGAATACCAAGTGATATCATTATACAAGATCTAATGTTCTTATTGTACTGCTATTTATGTTCAGCTGCCCACAGTAATTGAAGCAACCTTACTGCCTTTTTTCTAAAGTACAGCATGTTCCATTAGTCAGTTTGGTTTGCAAAGGCGGGGGGGGGGGGGTGACACTTAAAATCCCCCACAAACATTTTTCTTGTTTTATATTTAAATGGACAGTAGTAGGGTGTTAGAGAGGGCAGCAGTTGCCTTCTACAGAAGGAATTAACATGCAAATAAATAAAAACTCACCAAAATCTGTCAATGTTACAATGATGATAACTGCTCTACTAGCATAACATTCTGACAGTTAGACAAGGCCCTGGTGTGGTACAATGTCTACATTAATACTGAATCAGGGACAAAGACAAAATAGGGATAATTTTTATGTATTACTCTAATTCACCTAGAAAGTTAATAAAACAACAGATTTTACGCTGACATGCATTTTCTGAAGAATAAAGTAATGGAATTCTACTATCTGATATTAATGACTGACTGTATTCAGTGATTTAGCTGTAACTTTTCTAAGGTGTGACACTGCCAGCCCAGTCATCTGGAATTGTGTAATTCTATGTCAGTTGTGAATCATCATCTTCTTTCCGCTGTTCCCGTTAGGGGTCGCCACAGCAGATCACCTGTTTCCATTTCTTTCTGTCCTTTGCATCTTGCTCTGTCACACCAACCACCTGCATGTCCTCTCTCACCACATCCATAAACCTTATCTTAGGCCTTCCTCTTTTCCTGTTACCTGGTAGCTTCATCCTTAGCATCTTTTTCCCAATATACTCAGCATCCCTCCTCAGCACATGTCCAAACCAACATAATCGTGCCTCTCTGGCTTTGTCTCCAAATCTTCCAACCTGGGCTGAACCTCTAATATACTTATTCCTAATCCTGTCCACCCTTGTCACACCCAGTGCAAATCTTAACATCTTTAATTCTGCCACATCCAGCTCAAACTCCTGCCTTTTTGTCAATGCCACTGTCTCCAACCCATATAACATAGCTGGTCTCACTACCCTCATGTAGACCTTCCCTTTCACTCTTACAGGTACTCGTCTGTCACAAATCACTCCTGACACTCTTCTCCACCCACTCCATCCTGCCTGTACTCTCTTCTTCACCTCTCTTCCACACTCACCATTACTCTGAACTATTGACCCCAAGTATTTAAACTCATCCACCTTCGCCACCTCTACTCCTTGCATCCTCACCATTCCTCTATCCTCCCTCTCATTCACACACATATATTCTGTCTTAGTCCTGCTGACCTTCATTCCTCTTCTCTCTAGAGCATATCTCCATCTCTCCAGGGTCTCCTCCACCTGTTTCCTACTCTCACTACAGATCACAATGTCATCTGCAAACATCATAGTCTACGGGGACTCCTGTCTGATCTCGTCTGTCAACCTGTGCATCACCATTGCAAATAAGAAAGGACTCAGAGCTGATCCTTGATGTAACCCCACCTCCACCTTAAATGCATCCATCACTCCCACTGCAGACCTCACCGCTGTCACACTACCCTCGTACATATCCTGTACCACTCTTACATACTTTTCTGACACTCCTGACTTCCTCATACAATACCACAACTCCTCTCTAGGCACCCTGTCATATGCTTTCTCTAAGTCTACAAAAACACAATGCAACTCCTACCGACATTCTCTGTACTTCTCCATCAATACTCTCAGAGCAAAGATCGCATCTGTAGTGCTCTTTCCTGGCATGAAATCATACTGCTGATCACTAATCACCATGTCCCTTCTTAACCTTGCTTCCACTACTCTTTCCCATAACTTCATGCTGTGACTGATCAATTTTATCCCTCTGTAGTTACTACAGCTCTGCACATCACCCTTATTCTTAAAAATCGGTACCAAAACACTTTTTCTCCATTCCTCAGGCATCCTCTCACTTTCCAAGATTTCATTAAACAATCTGGTTAAAAACTTCACTGCCATTTCACCTAAACACCTCCATGCTTCCACAGGTATGTCATCTGGGCCAACAGCCTTTCCATTCTTCATTCTCTTCATAGCTATCCTTACTTCCTCCTTGCTAATCCATTGTACTTCATACTTCATGATTTATTATCCCTACATCATCCAACCTTCTCTCCCTCTCATTCTCTTTATTCATCAACCCCCTCAAAGTACTATTTCCACCTCCTCAACACACTCTCCTCGCTTGTGAGTATGTTTCCCTCATTATCCTTTATCACCTTTACCTGCTGCACATCTTTCCTAGTTCGGTCCCTCTGTCTAGCCAATTGGTACAGGTCCTTTTCTACCTCCTTAATGTCCAACCTTTCATACAACTCTTCATATGCCTTATCCTTAGCCTTTGCCACCTCTCTCTTTGCCATGCACCTCATCTCCTTATACTCCTGTCTACTTTCTTCATCTCTCTGACAATCCCACTTCTTCTTTGCCAACCTCTTTCTCTGTATACTCTCCTGTACTTCCTCATTCCACCACCATGTCTCCTTGTCATCCTTCCTCTGTCCAGATGTGAAACAAAGCACCTTTCTAGCCGTCTCCCTTACTAGCTCTGCTGTAGTTACCCAGCTATTTGGTAACTCTTCACTGCCACCCAGTGCCTGCCTTAACTCATCCCTGAACTCCACCTCACAATTACCCTTTTTCAATTTCCACCACTTGATCCTTGGTGCTGCCCTCACACTCCTCCTCCTACTCTTGATAACCAACATCATCCTACAAACCACTATCCTATGCTATGCTAACAACATTTTCTCTGGTCACCACTTTACAGTCTCCAATCTCCTTCAAACTGGCCCTCCTACAAAAGATATAATCCACCTGTGTGCATCTTCCTCCACTCTTGTATGTCACCCTATGCTCCTCCCTCTTGTTAAAATACGTATTCACCACAGCCATGTCCATCCTTTTCACAAAATACACTACCATCTGACCTTCTGCATTCCTTTAACACCATACCTACCCATCACTTCCTCATCCCCTCTGTTCCCTTCACCAACATGCCCATTGAAATCTGCTCCAATCACCACTCTCTTACCCTTGGGTACAGTCATCACCACTTCATCCAATTCACTCCAAAATGTTTCTTTCTCATCCATTGCACACCCAACTTGTGGAGCATACGCACTAACAACATCCATCATTACACCATCAGTTTCCAACTTCATAAACATCACTCTATCTGACACTCTTTTCACCTCCAAAACACTCTCAGCATACTGTTCCTTCAGAATAACTCCTACGCCATTTCTCCTCCCATCCACACCATGATAAAACAATTTGAAACCACCTCCGATACACCTAGCCTTACTCCCCTTCCATCTGGTCTCTTGCACACACAATATACCAACCTTCCTTCTGTATCAGCTAGCTCTCTCCCTATACCAGTCATACTGCCAACATTCAAAGTTCCGACCCTCACTACCACAGTCCTAGCCTTTCTCCTCTCCTCCTGCCTTTGGCCATGTCTTCCGCCTCTTCTCCTCCTTCGGCCAACAGTAGGCCAATTTCCGCCAGCACCCTGTAGGCTAACAGTACTGGTGGCGGTCGTTGTTAACCCGGGCCTCGACCGACCCAGTATAAACATTTTTCTTGGTGACTGCATGAAATGTTTTGGCAAAGTTTTACGCCGGATGCCCTTCCTGACGCAACCCTCCCCATTTATCCGGGCTTGGGACCGGCACAAAGAAATGCACTGGATTGTGCATCTCCATGTCACTTGTGAATATTGATATGATTTATACAGACCTGTATGTTGTATACTAAGCTTCAAGAATGTAAACACAGCATACCCTGCTGGAATATAGATTAACTCAGAAAACTTCAAGAAAATAAGTTGAAATTAAGTGCTTTATGATGTGCTATAAAAGTTGCTTAATGCATATTGTCCTGGACAGAAGTAATTACTAGGTTTAAAATGTAAAAGTGTTTAATTGTTTTACGACTTCCAGTTCTGGACAAACATCTCAGAGATACAGTGGATATAAAAAGTGCACACACCCCCTGTTAAAATGCCAGAAAATGCCATTTTTTTCTGATATAAAAATGAGACCACAATAAATCATTTCAAAACTTTTCCCACCTTTAATGTGACCTATAACCTGTACAATTCAATTGAATGCCAAACAAATCTGTTAGGGAAAAAAATAAAAAATGTACAATAAGCTGGTTGCACAAGTTTGCACATCCTTAAACTAATACTTTGTTGAAGCACCTTTTGATTTAATTACAGCATTCAGTCTTCTTGGGTAGGAGTCTATCAGCATGGCACATCTTGACTTGGATATATTTGCCCACTCTTAATTGCAAAAGCGCACCAAATCTGTCAGATTGCGAGGGCATCCCTTGTGTACAGACCTTTTCAGGTTACCCCACAAATTTTCTACTGGATTTAGGTCTGGGCTCTGGCTGTGCTATTCCAAAACTTTAATTTTCTTCTGGTAAAGCTATTCTTTTGTTGCTTTGGACGTATGCTTGGCATCATTGTCATACTGAAAGGTGAAATTCCTCTTCAACTTCAACTTTCTAGCAGATGCCTGAGGGTTTAGGGCCAAAAGTGACTGGTATTTGGAACTATTCATAATTCCCTTCACCTTGACTAAATCCCAGTTCAAACTGAAGAAAATCAACCCCAAAGCACAATACTGCCACCATCACACTTCACTGTGGGAATGGTGTTCTTTTGGAGATGCAAAGTGGGTTTTTTTTGCGCCAAACGTACCTTTTGGAATTGTGGCCAAAAAGTTCACCCTTGGTCTCTGTGACACCTGTGCACTGGCCCAGCAATCAAGGAGCCTCATTCCTCACCACTAACACCAATGAGGTGCATCCACATGGGGAGGATAACAAATGCACACACAGTAAAGTACAATTTCCCAAGAGCACACAGAGATCACAGTCAGTCTGGGGCTGGTTTCTCCCTTTCTCTACAGATCCACAATAAGACTCCCCACTGGCACAGCTGTAAGGTGCAGATCTCAGCCTAATGGTCAAGCTAAAACCTTCAGCACCTTCTCTTCCAACCAGTGCTTCGTGTCCCTGCCCAAGTAGCTGACACAAACTTAGGAATACAAGTTATATACAAACACACAGACACTCCTGGTGAAGGCTGGCACAGGTTCTCCAGTTATGCCCCTTCTGTACAGGCTATAAGGTAGTAATCACAGCCACCAACTACTAATATCAGCTACCAATAAGGCCCTTATCAAAGGGTGCCCATTTATTACTGTGCAATCTTATTATCCAACTGGTAAGTGTGACTGAATAGCAAGGCTTATTTGGGGTGGCTTGGACAGTATCACTATATACATGCAATGTACTCTACAGCTTAAATTATTTTTACATAAAACAGCCACAGTTGAAAGGTTTAAAAATATTTAATAATAAATAATAAAAACACAAGACAATACTTCTTACTACACAGTGCTAGTCAAGAGTTCAGAGATCACAGGAAAATGCTTAAAATAATATAGTAGAATAGTTCTGACATCAGTACAGAAAAAACAACTAGTCTAATCTTCTTATTTTCAAGCTATATCTAAGAGAAAACACAGTTCTAAAATAAGCTTACATATAGAGCACTGGCAGAGTGCTGGTGAGTTGGATGTTCTCAAGACAAGTGCCAAAATGCCCTGAGTCTCTCTGTCCTTAAATTGATAACACAGTACTACCGACTCATTTCAGATTACATAATTTTTTCTCTGGTTCCCAAGCTATCCAAAACTCAAAGTTTAGCAGCCCTTTTGATCTTGCACCTGGTCAAGAAGCTACAGCAATAGAAGACATTATACACACAAATTCCAGCAATTAAATCTGGTCTCAAAACAATAGCAAGAATTCCTTCATCCAGACATCTCGGCTCCAAGTTTGAGATAAAAGAATTATACAGACTTGACTTACCAGCTTTCTTCCAGCAGAGTGCACTGCTGTTACATTTTTGATGTTCAACATTTAACACCATTTTCTTCCATTTAAGAGAACAAGCCTGTGGCTTATATTAATATTTACAAATGACAAAATTATCTACAAAATTCTAAGTGGCCAGGCTGGCACCCTTCACATATCTTCACATATCCCCATCCCACCCCCCCACCCCCGAGAACTCAAGCTAGTTTTTCAAGTGACCCCTGAGAAATGTTGCTTGAGAGGGTTAGGTCTATCTAAGTATACCTTACCCCATTTCCCTGTCTGGACAGCCCATCTGCATTGGCACTGCTACTGCCACTGCGGTGCTGCACTGACATATATGCTTGCAACCCTAGACTCCATCTTAGCAACTTGGCATTTTCCTGGCTGACTCATTACTTTTCTACAGCTGCATAGCATTCCTCCCTGGGTTGGAGCCTATGACTGAGGTAAACCACTGGGTGCTCTTCTCCCTCTGAAGAAATCTGGCTAAGTACAGCCCCCACCCCATGGTTCAAAGCATCCACCTGCACAACAAACTCTTTGCTGCAATCTGGACTGGCTAACACAGGGGGTCTTCCCAAAACTTGTTTAAGCTTCTGGATTGCCTGCTCATATGCTGTGGTCCACGCTACCTTATCTGACCTGTTCTTCCTTGTCAGGTCTGTGAGGGGAGCAGCTATGGTATTATAACTGGGGACAAACTTTCTGTAGTACCCTGCTGCCCCTAAAAATGCATTCACCTGCTTTTTTATAAAAGGTGCAGGCCATGCCTGAATGGCTTCTACCTTGGCAGGTTCTGGCCTGATCTTACCACTCCTCACCTATCTCCCAGGTAGTTGTTACATTTTTGATGTTCAATATTTAACACCATTTTCTTCCATTTAAGAGAACAAACCTGTGGCTTATATTAATACGTACAAATGACAGAATTACCTACAAAATTCTATCTGGATAGGCTGGCACCCTTCACATATCTTTACAGTCTGATTAGACCTTAACACATTTTCCCACATGCTTTTGGGAGACTTGATGTATTGTTTTGTAAATTTTAGCCAGGCCCGGATGTTTTTCTGTGTAAGAAAATGCTTTCATTTTGCAACCCTACCCGATAGTCCAGACATAGGGAGAATATGGGAGATTGTTGTCACATGTAGTACACAACCAGTACTTTCCAGAAATTTCTACAACTCCTTCAGTGTTGCTGTAGTTCTCTTGGCAGCCTCCTTGACCAGTTTTTGTCTTATCTTTTCACCAATTTTGGAGGGACATCCAGTTCTTTGCAACATCACTGTTGTTCCATATTATCTCCACTTTTTGATGACTTCACTGTGTACCCTTCTCCTGACTGATACCTTTCAACAATGAGATCCCTGTGATGCTTTGTAAGCTCTCTGCGAATCATGGCATTTGCTGTAGCAGACAAGTGAGTAAATGTCAGGAAAACCACAGCTGAACTTTATTTGGGGTTAATCAGACTCGCTTTAATTGATGGCAGGTGTGTACCCAAGAAGACTGAATGCTGAAATTAAATCAAAAGGTGCTTCAACAAGTATTAGTTTAAGGGTCTGTACAGTTATGCAACCAGCTTATTGTACATTTTTTAGTTTTTATATTTTCTCCCTAACAGATTGTTTTTCAATTGAACTGTACATGTTATAGGTCACATTAAGGGTGGGAAATGTTTTGAAATAATTTATTGTGGTCTAATTTTTTATATCACAAAAACCTGGCATTTTAACAGGGGTGTGTACACTTTTTATATCCACTGTAAGTATTTTTAACACAGATATGTTAATTTCTGTTAGCCTGGGAACTGAAGGCAGCTGACAATGAGTGAGGTCATCCAGGCTGACCCAGCAGTAATATTTAGCATTGATTTAAGAACTCTCTCAGGGAAACAATGTGCATTTTGTATTTTGTCTTTGACCTGGAAACATCCATCATAAGCACTTCTGCCTGTGTGTTGTCTATAAGTAAGACTTAGGGCATAGTATCTCTCTTAGATATAGATAGGAATGTAGTAAAGATTATTAGAGGAGGAGACCTTGTTAATAGGACCTTGGAATGCGAGACCAGGTGGATTATCAGATTAAGATCTGATGTGCCACCTGGACTCAATGATAAAGTACAGATCAAACCATTTTTGAAGAGTAGAAGGATATTTAAATCATGATGAACACATGATTTACCATAGATTTATATTGTGTTTTCTTTTTGACTGAAAAATCCTGAACTCTGACTCTTGTTTTAATTGGTCCGTTACTTTGGTCTAAGAACTGGTTGTCCCTATATACATTGATGCTTTTCACAACATGGGATGCTTGTTACTATGATGGTAGCTTCACACTGCACCCTTAGATAGATGACATAGGCCTTTTAGTAACTTAGTTATTGCACATTTGATGTGCATCATTTTTAATATGCCACATGATTTTTGGTAGGAATATACACCATTCGACCCCCCTTTAGACACGTTCCGTATAGGGAGATAGGTTGTATTAAATTGTAACTTTTATGTAGGTTAGTGAAGTATTTCCCTTGTTTATCAGTTTTTCCATCAGCTTTTTTACCGAGGGGAATTGGTGAACAGGTAGTTAAGGCATACCAATTTGTAAGCAGGATGACCCAGTCTGCTTATTTCCTACTAGTGTTTCGTTTTGTTGTTATTTTTAACAACAAATGGTAGGACTTGGCGAAATAAATATGCCTTTGTGATGTCCTAATAAGACTAATGAAGTTTCAATATTTTCGGCAGTCTGTTTTAGTACTGCCGATTGCAAGTGAATTGTTAAGTAGAATTCTCTCTTGCCATTTGTTTTGTATCTCTACTTGATATTGTGTCAATGATGGAACAGTGGTGATGTTTTAGCTGAGTATGAAGTCGTTTTGATAGCACCACACTCTATTTTGGAATTGCTGTATATTTTTATTATTTTATTCATTATTATTTTATTTTTTTTTTTTCATATAGACTTATTAATTTCTGCATAATATGGCATATAATGTCTTAATTATGATGTTGATTTTATTTGTATACAGCATTCTTTAGTTCATGAGTATTTTGAAAGGCTGTTAAGTATCATAAGTCTGATGAAGCCTATTGGCGAAAGCGCTCACTGTGTTTCTTCTCAATAAAAGTTTTATGGAATGTTTACGTTTTTATGTTTACATTTGTTACATTTTTTATACGCTGGTTCCAGTCTCCGTTGGGGTGCTTATCTGCGTTGGAATTGTTGTAAGTATTTTTAACACAGATATGTTAATTTCTGTTAGCCTGGGAACTGAAGGCAGCTGACAATGAGTGAGGTCATCCAGGCTGACCCAGCAGCAATATTTAGCATTGATTTAAGAACTCTCTCAGGGAAACAATGTGCATTTTGTATTTTGTCTTTGACCTGGAAACATCCATCATAAGCACTTCTGCCTGTGTGTTGTCTATAAGTAAGACTTAGGGCATAGTATCTCTCTTAGATATAGATAGGAATGTAGTAAATATTAGTTTAGATGTTTTCTGTATTTATTTGAGACTGTCCTGCAATGCTGTTTTAAAATATTTCCTGTGATTCTGAACTCTGTAGTTACTGTGTTGATTGAGTATTGTCTTGTTCTTTTATTTATTATTAAATATATTTAAACCTATCTTTGTAGCTGCTATTTGTGAGACATATTTAAGCTCTTAAGAGTATTTGCATATGTATTTAGTGACACTGTACAGGCCACTCCTAAAAAGCCTTGCACTTGGTCACACTTACCTTTTGGATAATTGTAACATTACACAGTCGGCTTGATCACCCTTTGGGAAGGGCCTTAAAGTAGCTCATAAGGGGTTCTGGTGGCAGTGATAACTACCTTATGGTCTGGGCAGAAGGGGGCATAGCTTGTAAACCTGTGCCAGCCTTTCCCAGGTATGTGCTTGTATATAAATCAAATCTCAAAGTGTGTGTATGTGTGTCAGCTGCTTGGGCAGGGACACAAAGCACTGGTTGGACAGAGAGAGAGTGTTGGGAGGACTTGGCTTGGAACCCTGGCTAAGGACTCAACTCTATAGCTGTGCCAGTGGGGAGTCTTATTGGGGATCTGGAGAAAGAGGAAGAAGCCAGGGCACTTCTATGGGCTAGGCTTGTAAAGGCTCCAGGGCCATAGCCCAGTACACACCTATGAACCAGCCCCAGACTGACTGTGATTTATGTGTGCTCTTAAAAGAAACTGTACTTTACTGTGTGTGTACTTGTCATCCTCCCATTGTGTACATCCCTTGCTGTTGCCAGTGGTGAGGACTGAGGGTCCTTGATTACTGGGCTATTTCAGGGGTGTCACATAAAGCATCACACTGTCAGATAACATAATGATGAACACATTTCCTGACACCTCTGGCATGTTATAAAATGTGTTATTGGGGTCACTGTACAGCGACTTTTTCTATTTATTATAAACTCTGTGTTTTATATAATGGGAGTTTACTGATTGCCAGGAAAGCAGATATAAGCAGGTGAAAAGTTTGTCTGATATTGGCAGCATCAACACCTGCAGTGGTATTTCAAACATACCAGTGTATAGCATAGCTAACTCTTTAGGTGGGAGATGGTGAAATGCATCTTTGTACCACCTACTCACTCTACTGTGAATGAACATTAATGTGTAGTGCATGTTTTGATTTTTCAAACATTTTAGGATATGAGTAATCACAGTTTTGAAACATGAATTGCCACCTAATTATTTACTCTGTTTATGCAAACAAAAGTGACCAAACTCGTAAATATCCTTTTACTTCGCCATGAGTTCAATATTATAGATATCGTGTAAAGAAAATGCCATGAAAACACTATTTCTGAGTAAAGGAGTCATCTGCCAGCTTCTCTCTGGCATCATATATGTATTTATAGTACAGGCCTTCAGTAACATGCTTAACTAAAAGCATTATTTTCTAGATAGTCAAAATATTAAAAATAATACAGTCGAAGCTTAAATACAAGTTGTCAATACCATTGCACTTGCTGCTTTCTACATGCCAATGAACTGTCAAGTAAAAGGAAAAACTGTCACAGTGCAAATCAACAATGAAGCAACAGCCAGCAGCAAGCTCTAACTACAGGTGTTTAAAGCTCACTCGTTGTTATTTATATGACTGTGCTACTATGTGTCGGCTCTATGCTTGTTGCTACTTACTACTCTAGTGCTGTTAAAAACAAAAAAAAATCTATACTGATGCCCAGAAATCCAGTTACACAAACTGATGATGCTTCATAGCACTGACCAATAATTAGACTATAACAGCACTGTCATTTTGTCCTTCCATAATGATAAGTCTGTCCTACCACAGTGATTGCGCAAAGGAAAACAAATGCTTTCTTTGTGTGCTGTAATCACAATAATGATGTCATATAAACCAGAAAGTATAGCTAACTGAAGACCTTGATCCTGTATTCCCCTAAGAGTCAGTGTAAAAAACAAGTTCATGAACAGCCAAAAAAACGTGTTACAGTCTTAACTGCACAGCTGAAAATTTAAGGCAGCTTGTTAACTGACATTATATAAAGGGAAATATGGTTTCTCAGGTCTGTCAGTAGACTTTGTAGAGAGGTTGGGCAGGAGAATAGCCCTGCAAAGTACACATGTGCACTTGTCATACAACAAAAACATGAAACTTGGACACAGACAGCAGAAATAAATACCGTGAACAGGTACTAACTTCAGAAATACACGTCTGATTTTGAGTTAGATTTCCGTCTGCAGACTATTTACCTATGAGCCTATGAAATGTGAAAAAAAGCAGACAAGTTCAGAAGGAAATTCTGTGATCTGTTGAAACTAAAAGCAAAAAGAGGTATTATAGCAGTGACCAATATAAACTGCACACTGTACATGTTGTGGTAGGTAAAAAATGAAAACTTATTTTATATAAGATTTAGAAATCCATCAGAGTCTAACGTAGGTGTTCTTTTCGATTATGTAATGCCCAAGTATTATCACTAATTATGCCACTTTTAATTCCTTTGTTAAGCAGGGAAACTCACACAGTTCAAGTATCTCTTTCAAAGGTCAAACATGGAACTCTTTCTGATTGTAGTTTTGCTTAAAATTATAACTTGCAAGTGAAGGGGGTGGGGGAGCAAACTCAGAACTACAGAATTAACTCATCAGCTTCAACTCTCTGAGCATTCTAATCCACACTCAGCCCAGCAACAGTGAAATGGCTAAAATAAATGGCTTATAGTGGAGACCATTTGACCAAGAATATTCAGATGACCATATCCATTTTTCACTTAAGGCCTAGGGAATATGTCCCTATTGATCAAACAAGCAAGCAAGAAACTGACAGAAATGCAAAGAAAAAACACGCCTTAGAACAAAAGCAAACCAATGTATAAATATTTGAAGTAAGGACAGGAAAATTATTTACTTGGTATACCTCACTATATACTGTGGCTGCAGTTTTTATTTATTGTGTATTTTATTTATTTATTATTTTTTATAATGCAGAGCATATACAATCCTGCAATGACCAGGAACTGAACTTAAGCCTCTTTTGTGGCAAGACAGAATTCTACCACTAAATTAGTTTAAATAATTCTACTTAAACAGTGCACTAATTAAAAATGATTGGTAAACACAATTCAGAATGTAACAGAATGTGTCCCAAATACATTTCTGGATTTGTATTTCAATATTAAGGCGACAAACTGTGAGCTGAGACACACATGCAGGTTAAATGGAAAAAAAATAACTAATAAGGATTTCACTTTAGTTCTTCAGAATCAAGTCCCTGCCAGTGCAGCACATGGGGTCGTACTATGACCCCATGCCCTGTATTTGATTAGTGTTTCATGTTATGGATGCCAGTCAGCTATGCCTTCCATCCTTTCTCAGCAAGGTGTTAGCAGTGTTAGTGTCGGATTGCCACCTGCCACAGCACAGTAGGCATGGGTAGCAGGCATACATTTCTGCAGACTGCCAGCAGTTTTCTAAGAAGGAGCATATGCTTAGAAGTAAGCTTAGACTCTTGACATCACAGACTGTATCCTCATATTCAGGATGTGGTTAAGGCAGCATGACAAGAAAAACCTCCATTTTCATTATTATTTTATTAAACATTCTTTCCATATGTACAAAGAAATGGAATAAGAAAAAAAAATGTTCACCAAGTAATCATTTAAGAAATTTCTTAAAGGAATGGTACACCAGTGTATAGTGTACACATTCAGTAGACAGTTTCTATATTTTGATGTGTTTATGTAACAGAAAGATACAGAAGCACACATTATAAAGAACTATCAAGGCCCATCACTACCTTCTTGGAAACGCTGGCAGAAGTCATTCATTCCATTGATTTATTTTTTAATATCTTGGTAACCCTCGTGACTAAGACAATCTTTGAAAAATATTGAATAAAAATAAAAAAAAAAAATATGCTGCTTTGGGGGAGTAACAACTTTATTGACACAAATAGGAATACTTTAGTCATAACTTTCTTGAAGATGTTTACAAGGAAGCTCAACCCTGCTGGTCATTTCTAAAGAATATACATTTCTTCTTCTTCTTCTTTTGGCTTTCCCTGGTTAGGGGGTCGGCACAGTGGATCATCTGTCTGCTCATGATTGGCAGTGGAGTTCTATGGTGTCGAGTTGCCAGCCCAGCGCCCAACCTTCCACAGAAGACACACAAACACAGGCATGCACTCAAGCCTAGGGCCAATTTAGAGTCTCCAATCCACCTACAGCATGTCTTTGGAATGTGGGAGGAAACCAGAGCACCCGAAGGAAACCCACACAAGCACAGGGAAGATATGCAGACTCTGCACAGAAGGCACCCTAGCCGAGGATCGAACTGGAGAGCCTCTAGCTGTGAGGCGACAATGCTAACTGCTGCACCACCGCGGCCACCCTCTATGCCTTGCTCCCTCCATTGACTAAATTAGAGCTTGAATTTTTAAAATGCTTTTAACCTAAACAAAAGGTATTGACATATGATTACATTTTTTCTCATGTTCAGGACATATATAGATATACATTCTGAGCTTTGAATTTTTACTACTGGTTTTAACTATAACTATAGTGATATGCACTATATGTTGTGGCAACCTCTAATGTGAGGACTTCTGCTATTAAAGTGTGAACAAGAAACTGCAACAACAGGTATTCTGAGCTCTGGTGAGCTGTTGTTGCTATCCCAGAATGGAGAAGGAAGGGCCCTCTTTCTGGTAAAGGGAAGCATTTCACAGCAGAAGACAGAATTAGGAAGAGAGGCACTTGGAGCACTCAGGAGAGCACTGAGAAGAGAAATGAAAACAGATTTCAAAAGAAATTCTCAGGAGCGAGCTGTGTAGAGCTCCTACCAGATAGAGAGAAAAAAAGAGAAAGAAAAAAAAAATAGGAAATGCCATGTTGGTCCACTAACAGAAAACACAAAGACAATGGAATACAACACGTGATTTAATACCTTTTACTGGACCACAAGGTTTGCACTTGCTTGAGCTTTCTAGCTAGCATGAGCACCAGAAAACTTGAAAAATGTGCGTGTGGAAAAGAATGTGCAGTCCAAGATGCAGATTCTTGTCCACACTACCATTTTCAAGTTTTCGAAGGAAGTGCAGTCCAAGATGCAGATTCTTGTCCACACTAGCACTTTTTTTAAGTCTTCTTTCTTTATTCAGTTGGAAATAAATGATATACTTCCTTTTCTATGTACAAATTGATATTTAAGAACTGTATCTAACATTGGTAAATTAATAATAAGAAGGGATGGTGCCAGCTCAAAAGCCCGACATTGCAATACCTATCTTGGTCCAATAAAGGGTATTACATCAAGTGTTGTGTTCCAGTGTCTTTGCGTTTTCAGAAAGGGGGGGAGAGAGAGATATAGTGAAAACTGTTTTGAATGTTCAAACTGGATAAAGACTAGCTTCCTGCATCTTAAATGAAGTAAAACAAAGTAATTGTGAAGCTCTGTGGTTCCAAATTATTTACGACTTGTGGAAAGCTGTTAAGAAATTTCCATCATAAGAAAGTGTTACTAGTACATCCCAAGTAAGAAAAAGTGGTGTGCTTGTAGAAAGTGAATCAGTAAATTATGTAAAAAGTGCTGGGAAAATTTTTGAGGCAGTACAAAATGTGCATTCAGAAACAATGGTAGAAGACACTGTTGCACTAACTTTCTGAGAAAATAAGCCAGGCAACTCTGAGGTGTACACACTGGAAAAGGGTGACTGCACAGTGTGCTAAACTAAAGCTTAAACATTATGTGAAATGCTAATAGTTTTGAATGAGTTCAAGAGTAATGATGCACTGCTGCTCCAGTGGCACAGAGGGATGAAGCCCCGACTATGGCCCAGTTGACCTACTTTCATTTAATGATTTGTGCGACTGACAGAGCATCACGGATGGATGGGCATGCCCATCCAAGGTAGGAGAGCATTTGGGGATGATGCTCCCTAACAGATGCATGGTCCAAAGAGGCAGCTACCCATGAGCACAGTCAACAAGCAGGGGGTGGGAAAAGGGAAGCAGGTAGGGCAGTAAAAAAAAAATAACCCAGATGGAAGCAAAGATACCAAGTCACCAGAATGCCCTTAGGATCCACAAGTAACACTGAAGTATTTAGGGGGAAGTCTGGTAGACCCTGCTTGGACAAGGGACATTTGGGAGCTGGACCAGCAGCATAAAGTCTGAGGGAACCCAAAATAATAAATAAGAATACTGATGCACAAATGTAAGCCTGATGTACTTCGGATTTGTTCGAATTACAGTGTGCCTATACATATTAAGATACTCTTGTGGCAAGACAAACAGAAAAAGTGTAAAGGGAAGTTTTGAGGCATTCAAAAAACCCTAAGCAAAAGAGATCCCCTGCAGGGAATGAACGATCGACAAATTGTTGAGCATAAAGCTAATAACTTATTGTGTAGATTGTGATCTTAATAGGCTGCTGAAGGTAATTCAGATTATAATATGTTGCAACAGTGACAAAAGCAGCACAGCTAACTGGAATTTTGTAAATAATCATATGTCATTTATGTATATCAACATGATTCATATGCTTGGGTTACAAATGTGTTAGAACTGTAGTGTATGTCATATAAGATGGTTTGTACAGATGTGTGCTGAAGAGATATTTTGTAGAGTACTCAGCTTAGAGATGTACCCACATTGTACCCTACTGGAAGAGAACAGAAATGTACATAAACTATTGTAACTGTGTAAATGTATATATTTTAAAAGTGGAAACTGGAGCATAGAAAGCTAACTTTCAAAACTTCAGAAAAATAGTTGACATTAACTTACTTTATAACTGTACCATAAAAGATGGTTTCAATGCAGCAAGGAGACAGGATGTCTAAAATTTGGGAGCCTTCTGCATTGTCTTGAAAGTATTTTATTGTTTTATGTCTTCCAGCAGATGAAAAGATTTGAGGGTGGTGCATTTTCACAGGGAGATGCTAAATGCTGGCAGTTTCTAGCAATGGGGGGGGGGGGGGGTTAGCTTGCGAACTAAGCTCAGATGACAAGAAGTGATGTCATCCTGCAAGTTAACCCATCAGTAATATTTGAGCTATTAATTTAAGAACTCTCAGAGAGAGAGAGAGAGAGAGAGCATTCTGTATTTTGTCTTTGACCTGACAAGAAGACCCATTCACCAAACATGCCTTGCTGTGTAAGTAAGTTAACTAGGGTATAGTAATTTTCTTAGATTCAGTCAGGAATATAGTGAAGTATAGCTTAGATGTTTTCTGTATTTATTTGAGACTGTCCTGCAATGTTGTTTTAAGTATTTCCTGTGATTTTGAACTCTTATGCAACTGTGATTATTTACTATTTTCTTGTTCTTTTATTACTTATCATTAAATACATTTAAACCTTTCATTGTGTCTGAAATTTATGAGACACATTTAAGTTCTGAGAGTACTTGCATATTTATTTAGTGACAATGTGAGCCACTCATATTAGCCTTGCTCTTGGTCAAAATATAATTTGCACTGATAGTAACATTACACAGTAAGATCGGACACCCTTTAAGTGCCTGGTGACAGTAATAACTACCTTATAGTCTGGACAGAAGGGGGCATAGTTAGTAAACCTGTGCCAGCCTTTCCCAGGTGTGTGTGTGTGTGTGTGTGTGTGTGTGTGTGTGTGTGTGTGTGTGTGTGTGTGTGTGTGTGTGTGTGTGTGTGTAAATCAAACCTCAAAGTGTGTTAAGTGTCAGCTACTTGGGCAGGGACATGAACCACTGGTTGGACAGAGAGGGTGCTGGAGGCCTTGGCTTGATCACTCAGCTGAGATCTCAACTCTATAGCTGTGTCAGTGGGGACTCTTACTGGAGATCTGCAGAAGGAGAGAGAAACCAGCCCCAGACTGACTGTGGCCTCTGTGTGCTCTTAAGGAAAACTGCACTTGTTGCAGAGAGCCACATCTGGAAACACTGTGTGTGTACCTAACATCCTCCCAGTGTGAACGTCCATCACTGTTACCAATGGCGAGGACTGAGGCTCTTGATTACTAGGTCAATGGTGCGGCATCATAGCAACAGTGAAAAAATTCTGCTTAAATGTTTAAGCCATCATTTCTTGCACTTGTAAATTATCCTGCGTTGAAGAAAGTGAAAATCCCAGTCTGCTAGAAAAAAAAGCTAGCGCTCTTTGAAGTTAAACTATATTGCTCCTAAAACACACTAGTAAAAAGTGTATTTAGTTTAGGTGTGTGTGTGTGTGTGTGTGTGTGTGTGTGTGTGTGTGTGTGTGTGTGTGTGTGTGTGTGTGTGTATGTGTGTGTGTGTGAGAGAGAGAGAGCGAGAGCAAGCAATCCTGTTTGTTGGAATGTAAAAGGCAAAAGAACAAAATATGCAGTTTTACTAAAATACTGAAAGCATAGAAAGCACTGAATTGTACTAAGTGATGTCTGAACTGTTTCTTACTACTGGGAAATAGTAACACATCTGTGGCAAAGTCTATAGGATGCATAAATAAAAAGCAATCCTTCCCATGTACTGCACTGTTAATAATGAAGAGCTGTTATTCCTATAAAACATAATTGCTCTGTTAACTGATCTGCCAATAAAAAATGCTGTTTAAATCATTGCTTTGGAAAAAATATTTCAGGAGAATAACAGTAACAGACACTTGTATCATAAAAGCTTATGTGCTGTAAATTTTGCCACAGTTTAATGATAGCTTGGGAAAGAAAAGTTTGCTAAACTCTGTGACAGTGAAAACAGCATTTAGTACTGTCTACTGCAATAAAGAAAACTGTGCAAACTATCTGCAGCAAAAAAATAAATAAATAAATGAGGCAGAAAAGAGGAAATAAAATAATAAATGCACTGAAAAACAAATAGCTTTCACTGAAAGTAAACAGGTGCTAAGCTCTGCCATGATTTGACAGCCTGGGTTGTAAAATGTGATGTAGGTCTGGTTATAAAAAGTGCTGTGGTTCACAAGAATAAGGAGGCTTTCCATCAGAGTACATCTGGTAGGCAGAAGCAAATGGGTATTTCCCAGTCAAGATTTACAATTATGCAAAATGAAAATGTATTTGAGAGGTCACAATCAGCTGTCAGGTGTCAGAATCTAATATATCACACATGCACTCAAGTCTCTCAACAACAGGTGCTGTTATGACTCCATCATAGTCCATGTTGGCGTGAATGACTTGAGGCGTACCTCTCTGGACTATATGAAGTGAGACATGGCTAAGCTCTCAGATTGTGTGTCTCAGGCAAGTATGTCCCTAGCCTTAAGTAGCATTTTACCTTCACCTAGTATGATACACCTCACTACAAACAGAAAATGATTGACTTTAATAATTGGCTTAGTTTCTGGTGTCATTCTAAGGGGAACCAGTATCCATCAGCCTGGGATGACATGACCAACAGACCTTGATGCTTTGCCACAGATGGTCTTTATCTATCACCCCTGGGGTTTCAGCTACTGGCTAAGGCTCTTGCCACCAACCCCATAGTGCCGTTTTAGGCTGTGTCTCAAGGACAAAATTCTCAACGTAAAAACTCCATCTAAAAACAACCTCAGGGTTATGCTGCTAAACTCTACAAGTCTTAACATGAAAGTGCACTCACTGGAAGCAGTCCTCACCATGGAAGACACAGACATTTGTGCAGTCATGGAGACCTGGTTCAAGGCTGTGGAGAGCACCCTGGTCATACCAGGTTACACCTCCTTCCACACATTTAGATCACAAACTGAAGGTGTGAAAACTAAAGGAGGCAGTGTATTAATATTCATTAAAGATAAATACACCTCCAGATTGGTTAAACAGTATGATTCCCTGGCGATACTTCAAGGTGCAATTAACTGTTGGTAGGTCACCTATTCAAGTCATTTCCATCTACAGGACTCCCTCCATGAATCAGGACACCCATTTGGATCTACTTGAGTCTATCAAGATACATCCGAACACCATGGTTTTGGGTGACTTTAACTACCCATCCATTGACTGGGTAAATTATTTGTGCTCAAACGTACTTGCCCAAAGGTTCCTTGACTTTGTTAACTCAAATGCCCCAGACCAGCTGGTTGACACTCCCACAAGGGGTGCCAACATCCTGAATATGGTGCTTACCAGTATGGGGGACCATTGTACCACCCTCACTGTGAGGTCTTCCCTGGTGAGATCTGACCACAAATCAGTCTCATTCAAAGTAGCTATCACATTTGACCCCCCCCCCCCCAAATGGCAACTAAACTAAAAAAACTTCTCAAAAGCAGATTACAACCTCTTCCAGGATGTTATAAATAGCTTCAATGCACCCCCCATATGGAACTGGCAACTAAGCAGAGACCTACACCAATGCTTTATACAAACACCTGTATAACTGCATTGACTTGGCCATACCGGATAGGATCAAAACAAGCTGCTCAAGGAAGAGAAAACCTGCCTGGTAGACAACTGCCATTAACAGGCTTTACAACAAGAGTAAGAAATTGCTGTCTACGAGTAAGAGGGAGTGAGCCCTAAAACAGGAAACATTCCTTCCTGAGCTTAAACAAGCAAATAAGACTTCTTGTGAAATCCTTCTAAGCAAACTACAAATCCAAATTAGCTTCCTCAACTAAGGACAACCATAAGGTGTTCTTTAGTCACATCCGTAACCTATGGAAAGGCCCAGATTTGTGCCTAACTGGTAGTTAATGATACCACATATACTGAGCCTGTGTACATAGCTAACCTATTGGCCGACAGATTCTGTGAAAACTTCACTCCCCTGTCCCTGTCACACTTACCCCATGACATCCCTACCGTCTGTCACCACTTATTTCATGACATCCCTACCATCCGTCCCCTACCTTGCATCTCTAAAGCACAGGTCATAAATGCCCTCTCTAAGGCCAAAAACACAGCATCTATGGGACCTGATAACATCCCAGGCTGCATCCTACATGGGCTCCAACAAGAATTAGCAACACCATTGGGTATTCTTTTCAGTCAGAATCTAAGCACTGGCTTCATCCCAGATGAATGGAAAATGGACATCGTTATTCCCTTGTACACAGGTGGTGCTTCCACTTATCACGGGAAATACAGACCTATTACCCTGACCAGTAAGGGAGTAAATCATCATGGACCTTATCAACAAAGATACAGCTAACCTCCAAACACTTGACCCTACTCAGTCTGGACTTGTCAAAGGGAGATCATGCCTGTTAAACCTGGTGGACTTTTTAGAGACAGTCACCAAGGCCCTGGATGACAGGAAATCTGTGTATACAGCCTACGTAGACTTAACCAAGGCTTTTAAAACTATAACCCATTCCGCCATAATTGACAAACTTACCCAACTAGGTATCAACTGGTTCACTGATAGAACACATATTGTCAAAATAAGGGACTCCACCTCCAACAGCAGACCTGTAACCAGTGGTGTTCCACAGGGATCAGTCCTGGGACCTCTACTGTTTGAAATCTATTTCTCAGAAGTACAAGCAAAAACTAAAGGTCTGTGGCTGACAGTTTTCTGATGACTGCAAACTGGGAGCGGTCATAGAATCTCCAAATGATGTCAACATCCCACAAGAGGTTCTTACACAAACAAATGATTGGTACCAAAGTCATGGCCTTAAACTCAATGCAAAAAAATGTATTATTATCCCTTTCGGTAAGAGTGATGTTCCTGCTAGCTACCACATCAATAGCAACACCCTAAGTACACACACAGTGGTGAGAGACCTGGGCACACAGGTTGACAGCAATCTTACCTTTGATCACCATGTCTCCACAGTGGTAAGAAGGGCATTCGATATTGTTCATCTCATAATTAAGGGCATTGTCTCAAGAAAAAAAAAGAAGTTATTAGCTTCCTGTACTCTTCCCTCATCAGGCCAATAACAGTGTACAATGCCCCTTTTGGTATGTACCTTTCCAACTACCTGCAGCAGTTGGAGAAACCACAATGTTTTCTCACAAGGAAAATTCAAGACCTTCAGCATCTACCCTATGTGGATCATCTGAAATCAGTGTCACTTTATTCTGTTTCATACAGACCACTCACAGGCAATTTCTGCCTTGCATACAAGGCAATTTCTGACCCTGCTTTATGGGAAATGCTGCATATCCGCAAGTCAAATGGTACATGGGTTACGCGCTCTAAAGAACTTAACCTGGTAGGTGACATTAATAGAACCTGCTGGAGGGGCCGATTTGTCTCCCAGAGGTTATCACAACTTTGAAAAAGACTCCCACTTCATATCAAACGGAGCACCTCATTGGCCCTCTTCAAATGCAATATGGATGATTGGATGGCTAACCGTAAATTCACCCCAGGGGCTCCACCTGTGTCCCTCTTGGACATGGGCATTAGGTACTGATCATGGAAATAAGGGTAGAACTTGGATTGGCTTGTAAGGACCCTAGGACCATTAGCCTAGTAACTTCCTATGATCTTATGATCTTATGACTACCTCTGAAAGGTTCTATGAGAGATGGAATTAAAATGCTGAAGAACACGACTGATTTTTAAAAATAGAGAGTGATGTTACAAAGAAATATCTAGGATAACTAGAATAGGGTAATGGAGGTCACTGAAGGGAAATATGGCTGTAAAATAAAGCGCCAAACAGCAAAAGAAGAAAGAAAACGAAACTCATTCAGATTTATGTACTTCTGCAAGAAGCATTTAGGACATTAACTGAGACTGTAGAACTACAGAGGCAGCAAGGGGGTTGATGTTTCTAGTGAGAGACAGAATCAATGGCGATGGTTTCTGAAAACAAAATAACATGACAAAGAATTATAATAGGTTGTTGGCTGACCATGACAAGCAAAAGAAAGGTCAACATTAACAAACTGATGATTTACTGAAAAGACCCTCTGACCTTTCTGTGCAAGTTGAAGCACTGGAAAATAACAGTGAATTTAAATATCAAAGTGACATCAGAAGAATAAAGGAACAAGTTGCTTTGTTAAAACAGAATTTGGCTCTGCAGAAAGTTATGAAAAAGCTACAGAAAAAGCATTATTAATCTTAGGACAAACTAAAACAAATGAAAAGGAGTGAGACCCTGTTTTAAGGGAGTTAGAAGAGAACATCAAGTGAAATGAGGCAAAACACTTGTGCCTAAAGTTAGATCCTACTATGGCATTGTGTGTTTACATGCAGAAGGGAGAATATTGCCAGGAATTGTGTGTGGTTAAAGATGTTCTGCTTGACCTAAAAGTAAAGTCCAAAAATTTGCAAAATGAAAATCAGATACTTAAGGAAGGCACAACTCCAAAAGACTGAAAATAAAGTTAAGAACAGTACACAGAATTCTGCTTCCAACAAAAATTAAACCACTTCCTTAAAGCAAAAGTAAGCACATTCATTCACTTGATAAAAAAAATCAAAGTATTAAGGAAAGGAAACAGTTTGTACTACACAGTGAAGTACAGTTGTAAACTTACCATGAGAGTAGAGATGTTTGAATGATCACTGCTGCAGTAGGCATAACTATACGGGTTATATCATGCACAGGATATAACAGCTGGCCAGCTTCCAAACATCTTCCACATTGTCAAACCATTAATCATTTTGAGCTGAACTGAGCTCAGTAAAAGGACAGGATTGGGTGCCAAGTCTTTCGGAGCTTTCATGCTAACAGAGAAAGAGAGGGTGATCCCTGAAACAGCAGTGCTAGGAACAAAAACAATAAATAAGTGTCCACACCCTGACATAACACACCAAAAAACAAGGGGGGGGGGGTGGATGGAGGGAGTGGCTACCGCAGCACTGATCATCTGAACATCTGTTGTTATGGTAAGTTTACTTATACAACTATACTATGTTCATCATATTGATCACTGCTGCAGTAGTCTTAACTATATGGATAGATTACCCTAGCTTACTACATTTGGGAGGTAGAAGATGAAGGGTCCAGGAGAAGCAAAGCCTGATCTAGATCTAGAGAAGGAATTAAGCTTGCAATGTGTTGTAAATGTATGCACTCAGGACCAAGTGGCTGCTTCTAGAACACTTTTAGAATCTAACCCTTTCCAAAGAGCCAAAGAGGAAGGCAAGGACCTAGAAAAGTAGACCTTTAACTTGTCAGGAAGAATTTTGTCATGGCGAGTATGACAAAAAGCAATAGCCTTAGACAACATTTGGAAGTACTCTGTTTTGGCACAGGTTGCCCCTTCTTATCTTCACAAGAAATGAATAACTAATCCAAAGATCAAAAGATTTAGTTCTGTCAAGAAAGAACCCGAATTGTCAATGGACATACAAGGTGTGGCGTATCCTTCCTTCCTCATTATTAGGTTCAGGAAAGAAAACAGGGAGCTGGATAGTTTAAAGTTAATTCGGATACCACTTTACACATAGGAGGAGGATTACTTCTCAAAGATGCCCTGTCTCTGTAGAAAATCACATAGATTTGACTCGCCATAAGACCTTGCAAATCAGACACTGTTCATGCAGACGTCAGAGCAATCAGTAGATGTCTTCCATGTTAAGAACCACAAGTAAGTCAGTTTAGCTGGTTCAAATGTAGTATTAGCTTCTCTAACACAAAACTGAGATCCCAAAGAGCCACTGGTTCTCTTGGAGGCCTCTAATGCAAAAGCCCTTCAAAAAGATGCCCTATGTGAGGATGCAATGAAGGAGCAGGACCCATGGGCAAACATGCTGAAGTGTATGATAAATGAACCTTGACAGAGGAGAAAGAAAGGCCATTAGATAGTAACTCACACAAATATTGTAAAAACAGAAACACTAGCCCTGAGTGGGTGCTGATTATGTTGTTGGCAGCAACTAGAAAACCTTTTCCCCATTTCCTAATATATGATTTTAGCTTATGCTGCACATCCTCACTAATAGGTCCATAAAGGGAAATAAGACCCTATCATCCAGGCAGTCAACTGAAGTTGATTAGAGTTGGGGTACATCAAACACCCCTATCTTGTGTGAGTAGATCCATTCTGTGTGGAAACTTGTGGTAATTTCCCCCAGCCATTTCCAGAAGAAGGGAACTTGCTACCAGGTACAGAAGAGAGTCACCTTAATGATCTTTGGGTTTTCCTTCTGAATCTTCAGAAGTACCCTGGATATCAGTAGAAAGAGTAGAAAAGCATACTGGAAAATTCCTATCTAAGGGAAAAGAAAGGCATCTGTGTTACCGGCCTTTTTGCATAGGGTCCTGGAGCAGAAACTTCCCAGATGAATGCTTACAGGAGTGGCGAATAGGCCTACTTCAGGAACTCCCCACTGTTGGATCAAGTCTTGGAAGACCCCTGATCTAGTTCCCATTTCTAAGGGTCAGCCCTTATCCTGCTCTGCTTGTCTGCCACAAAGTTTTGGCCTGATGGAATGTAGGATGCCTGTAGAGTGAGACTGTACTGTGAAGCTATATGCCAAGCTAACATGGCTAGTCTGCAAAGGGTATACAACTTGGTTCCCCCTTGGCTGTTGATGTACCACTAGCCGGTGGTATTGTCTGTAATGTCTTATAGAGGTCTGAGGGACTAAAGGTAATTCAGAGAGTTCAGTGCCTTGATCAGGGCAAGCAACTCTTTTATATTTATGTGCTTGCATCTCTTCTTGATGACCCATGCACCTTGCACTTTTATCCCTCCTGAAACTGCTCTCCAAGCAAAGTCTGTGACATCTACAGTGCTTTAATGCTTTGAAGCAGGGGTGGAGGAGGACAGACTTGGATTTAGGGAAATTTGCTGTCTCAACCAAGTGACCTCTCTTCTGACAATCCCCAGCACTGAGATTTGAAAAGGCAAAGGATGTTGGTGCTGGGACCAAAAAGACTTTAGATACCATTGTATCCTTCTCATGTGGAGTCTTACCAGGGCTATCATAAGAATCAGAGACGTCATGAAACCCAAAATCCTGAGGTAAAATATACTTTTCAATGTTCTCTTGGAATCACAGCTTGTATAAGAGATCTCTCATCCAAGTGAGAGATTTCTGACACTTCGAAAAAGACTCTGCAAAGATAAGCAAGTCATGCTAATATGAAAAAATGTGAATACCCTGTGGCCTTCAATGAGCTATAACTAGAGTTAGACACTTTGTGTGGACTCTGTTCAATGGTTAGTCCAAAGGGTAAAGCAGAGGGCTGATAATGTGATCCAGCCACACGACACCATAAGGAACACCTGAAGTCGGGTTGAATATGAATGTGAAAAACATCTTTTAAATCTAGTGTTGCTATGAAATTTAAATAAGGAAGTAGTAGTAACAGGTTGTAAAGCGACAGCATTTTGAAATTGGCACTATCACAAACAGGTTTAGGACAGAAAGAAAGATCCAGAACTGATCTCCAAACATTTTCTTTCTTTGGCACTAAAACATCCATGAATTAACACCTTTAATAACCTGGGAAGGAGAAGCTGGTTTTATCATTCTCTTGGACGGCATGTGTTGAAGGATGAGGAAATAATGGACCCCCCCCCCCCCCATGGAATGGTAGGATTTCCTCCCACTGCCTTCTGTAATCTTGCAAGAATGATCTTCAGAACCTATTTGTTTGAAATATCTGTTGCTGAGGATGAAAGTGGAGATTCACACTTTATGGAAAGGAAAAGGGACTGCCAGGGTGGGAGGGTGATACAAGGTCCCTTAAATAGTTATGACTTGCTGGACTGTCCTTGGTTATGGGGGATTTCCAAATTCTTTTGGAAGCTCTCTGCCATATATTTTTAAACTCTGCTTAACCACATTTTGTTGAGACTGTTTACTTTCTTTTTGCCAGCATTGGATCAGGGTTTAGAAGAACCCTTAGAAAACTTGGAAAGGGAAGGCTAAAATATCTTGGAGATTCCCTGTATCAACTTACCTCTTTCAGCACACTTTTGGATAACCTCTGAGCAAAGGAACCAAAAACTATCTCTAGCCAAAGGAGAGTTTAAAATCTTATTTTTCACATCATCTGGGAGGTTCAGAGAATATATCCAGACACACCTCCTGAAAACAGTAGCAGTGGCCAAAACCCTGGAAGAAGTATTGAGTCATGCACACACTGAAAACAAGGAGCTGTGACTTATAAAATGTAAGAAACTAAATTATTTAATGTATGATTTTTCCTCACAAGAATAAATTACAGACCCAACATTCATACTATCATAATTAGTCAGAATTTTATTTAACATATGAGCCTGGCAATTCAAAATTCTAAAAATCAAAGGTGCAGAAGCATACATTATTTATTCTACATATTTATCAATAATCTTCCTTCCCTTGTCAGAAAGACCAGAAAACATTTGGCAGCAGTATGATTAATTAAAGCTATAGCTGATGGATCAGGTCTGGGAAGATTGTATACACATTTATAAGACTGAGGAACTTTATACATTTCATCTGTCTTTATAGGGGCAGCTGGCTGACTATTAGGAAAACTGCAGGCAGTTACACATTCATCCTCCAAAGATGACAGAACTGGAAGATTGGGTAAAGGTTCTGGAAATTCCTTCTATAACAGCTTATAATATTTTCTGAGGGACTGAAAAACCTGTGTTATACCACTGAAAACACTGTCACATTCTGGAGAGAGTCTCAGAGAAAGACAACCCCCTACAGGGAGAATCAGAAACAAAGTTCTCAGAGTCTGAATCAGAAAACTGAGAATAAAACCATCCATCTGTCCCTTCATCTTCCTGTTCAGATTCAGAATACTGAATGGCTGTCTTTTACCAGAAACCACCTTATAAGAAGGATTACTAGCCTGAATTAAACTGTGAGCCAGAGTCATTAAACTATTCCTGTCTAAGAAAATTCGAGGTGGAGGAGACGCATGTTTAGTTTTCAGTTTCTTATTGATAAAAAAAATAGGGTCAACAGTGTTATTTCTATCGGCTGCAGCAGCTTCTCTGGGGATGAGCACAATATTCTGATCAGACAAGGAAGTATTCCTGTTCCCTCTCCCAGGGCCAACAAGAGTGGCTCTCCCTTGCCCACTGAGGGAACCCTAACAGCCGCAGAGGATATGACTATCCCTCAAGTCCACAGCTACATGTAGGTGCTGCATGTCAGGAAGTCAGGGTAAAAGATGAGTGGTCTTGGGAACAAGCAAAGGCCACAGTAGAGTCACCTACCTGTGGCTGAGACAAACTGCTAGCCTGCTGTGGTGGCTAAGGTTGTTTGCTTAACTTTTCTGGCTGGAAGGACTGATCATGGGACCAGCAGTTCCATGGTCAATTCTTTAAATATCATTTTTTCACACAAAAACACAGTAAAATGCTCTGCCACCCAAAAAAAGTAAAATAAACAGAATTTCTCCACAGGAAAATGGTTTTCAATTACTTAAAAAAAAAACTTTTAAAACTGATAGGAAATGATTATGTTCTTGTTCTAAAAGTGCAGTTAATCTGGTAATAATCCATTAAAACACAAAGTCCTAGCTTAAAATAATTTTCTTAAAAAGGAAAGTACAATAAAAGAATTTTTAATGCGGAACGTTCTCAAAGGGAACTTAACTACCCAGACAAGGAAAAGCACAAGTCTACCATCGATCCCCAAAAACCCACAGAAGAGTGTTGTCATCAATGCCCAGAAAGCACTGAAGGGCTTGGTACATAAACCCGTCTTTTAAGTCATCTCAGCTGACTGATGGTTTGGGTGCATGGATGGTGCCGTGAAGCTTGCTAGCTGTTATATCCTATGCAGGAAATAACCCATATAGCCAAGACTGTTGTTCATCAAGATAATAAACCTCTAACAAAAGCTGTAGAAAACAAAGTACAAATATGTAGTGAAGATGAATTAACTGTACTCTATCAGCATACACAGCAACTACAAAAGCAATGAAAGTCTTGTTACTGTATAATAGGAACAGAAAAAGTGGTTTCGCTGTTCTTTAATTAATGATTCATCATCATCATCATCATCATCAATCCAATTTTTCCCATTTTCTGGGGATCAGGGTATTATAGCAACTACCGCAGTCTCTCCTCAATCAATGCCACTTTTCTACAGTCTTCGACAGTCATGCGTGACTGTCATAAATCTTCTCTTACACAATCCATCCATTTCTTTTGCTGTATGCCCTTGTTTCATATTGACTTCTTTCTGTCTATCCAAAATCTTCTTTAACAGATTCTCTCCTACTTTCCTGCACATGTGCCCAGAGCATCATAAATTTGTTCTCTTTGACCTTCTCTGCAATTGGAACTACTTGCGCTTCGGAACTACTTGCGCTTCTGCTCACACCACTGTTTTTTACACCTTACTTTTCAGCTTTTTTGATTCTTCTGTCATACACTACCTCTCTGCCACTCTGGGCCAGTTGGCTGTAGCCCCTCTGATTCTAACTTTGACCTCCTAATTCAAACTCCCCCTCTCTCCAGCACCCTTCCCAGATACTCAAGGCTGTTAACCTGTTCTAGTTCCACTATTTTCCATTCAATTTTCAACTTCTTTTAATTTCCCCCGTTTTGCTGCCATTACAACTTGGCATAATGGTTAAGGTCTTCACCTTCCATGCACGAGGTACAAGTTTTGATCCTGACCTCCAGCCATTGACAATTTGGAGTTTGTATGTTATCCCTGTGTTTCTGTGGGGCTCCTCCCAACTCTCAAAAACATGCTGACTGTTTCCATTTCAAACTCATCAATGAATAAAGCTGTGGGCAGCAGCACAAACTTTACATAGTGCCCTATAGGGGGAAGCGTTGTACAGACCAACCCCTTTGGGCATCTACTGTAGCATCTTATTCTCAAGATAGGAGAAAACAGATAACAGACTGCACGCCATGGCAGAGCTAGCCACTCAACAGTGTAAAAGTATGGCTCGAGGTGATTTGGTCATGTTGACTAATGTTACCAAATGGTCATGGGTATTTGCCAGTATTAAGTTGGTTGAGGATCCAGCCTACTCTGACAGGGACACCATGTTAATGGCGAGAGGGGTGCATGTGCCTACCATATAGCCCTGCAGCCCTGGGTCAATAAGCTACTGGCCGGCTGCTGTCTAGTTGCCCAGCCTCGGTTACCTGGGATAGCTCTGTTGAGTGAAAGCTGGATATAAGGCCAATAACCTGCCAAAATGAACTGAGAATTGCTACACTTAACATAGGTTCACCAACAAAAACAGCCTGGAAGTGGATGGCATGATGATTCGCAGGAGGCTGAACATTATGTGTACCCCAGAGACAACATGGAAGGGCAATGCAGCAAAGCCTCTTGGCTTGAGATCCACAGTCTACTACCCAGGAGGAGGACAGACTAGAAATTGTGTTGAGAGGCTTCAGAAATCAGTAGCAGATATTATTAGAAACATTGACAGACTCATGGCAATATGACTCCTGCATAATGATAGTGCAGCATTCATAATCTCAGCCTATGCCCCACACCAGGGTTGTGAAAGTGATTAAAAGAGTGCATTCAGACAGTAGTTGCAGGACCTACTAGCTAAAGGATGACATGAATTTGTGTTGACAATGGGTGACTTGAATGCACATATCGGGGCAGACAGAACAGGATATGAGGATTGACTGCAACAGGAATAAAGGAGGAGAGGCCATTCTAGACTTCTGTTTAGCAAATGGCTTGTCAGTAGCCAACACATGATTTAGAAAGAGAGAAGGTCACAGGATCACATACAAGAGTGGCCAACATGCAACTCAGTAAGGAAAAGGGCACTGGGTTAGAATCAATGATTGTAAAGTCATCCTCAGCAAAATAGTTGGCCCACAGCATAAACCACTAGTTGTCACAATCACTGCAAGCAGTGGTCAGAGAAGGCTCTAAGGTCAACACAGACCTGGCTGAATACCTGAAAGTTGACAGGAGAAAAAGTACAACAGTTCTAGGAGTTACTCAGGGCTCTAACACCCCAAGAAGAGGAGGAAATAGGTGGAGCTGAAAAAGAATGGCAGCACATGAAAACAGCATGCGTGTGGACTACAGAACATATGTGATTGAGACAGGTATGGAAATAAGGTACATAATGAAGGCTGCTAGTGGAATGCAGAAGTCCAGGAAGTCATCAAAAGAAAGGAGTACAGCAAAGCGTGGGAGATAGAAAAGACTGACCAGGCTAGGAAGGAATACTAGTTGGCTAACAAAGAAGCTAACAAAGGAGTTGCAAAAGCAAAGAACAGGGCAGCGGAGGTACTCTGCCAGTTTTTCAGTTGGTGGCACAAAGAAACTATATCAGGTTGCAATGCAAAAACAGAAAGATAAAGAAGATAGTCAGACACCCTTCATAAGGGATGCCAACAACAACCTACTCACCAGTCCACAGGTCATTAAAGGCAGATGGAAGGAGTATTTCCAGCAGCTTCTGAATGAAGAAAACTCCACAAAAGCTGTACTGTCCCAGACACAGCCTACAATGAAAGAAGAGGAGGAGCCCACCTTAGATGGAGTAAGAACAGCACTAAAGAAAATGAAGCCAGGGAAAGCAGCAGGCTCAGATGAGGTCACAGCAGATATGATAAAGATGCTGGGTGAGATAGGGGAGAAATAGGCACATAGGTAGGTACTAGGCTATTGCCCATAGGGCCTATATAAGCCTACCCAAAAAGGTACCCTGGCTTTTGCCACCGAAGAAAATTAAATTTCGCCACCCTAGAAAATGGGCCCTGAGGGTACTCATAGCAGTGTGGCAAGAAAGGCATATCCCAGATGACCGGAGAAGAAGCATACTCATACCAGAAGGGGACATCCACAACAGTGGACAGTACAGAGGCATCAAACTCCTGTCACATTGCAGAGGGTGATAAACAGATATGCAGAGCAGTAGAAAATAAGATAGGAGATTAACATTTCTGATTTAGATCAGAATACAGCATGACTGACTCGATGTTTGCAGTAAGACAGATAGTTGAGAAGAAGCTAATAATGAAGAAATACTGCAACTGGGCATTCCTGGAATTGGAGAAAGCATATGACAAGATCTCGAGAAAGCTGATTTGGGCAGTACTGCTGTGGTTCAAAGTCCCAGAAACAATGGTAGAATTAGTGCAGGCTATGTACAAGACCCAATTACTCAAGTATGAACATTGTTTAGTCTCACAGTGGGAGTGGGTGTGCAACAGGCTTCATCCCTGAGCCCCCTGCTGTTCATACTGGTGATGAACTACATTAGCAAACAGGTCGGAGGGGACAGGTCAACAAAGATGCTGTATGCAGAAGATGTGGCATTACAGGCAGTCTCTGAGCTAGAACTTCAGCAAAGGATAAGGGAATGGAATGCAAAACAAAAAGAACATGGGATGAAACTAAGCACAGATGAGACAGTGGTAATGGCAGAAAACTGGGAAAATCAGAAGAAGCTGAGAATTTGAGACAGAAGGGAAGATAGTGGAACAGGTTAATAGATTCAAGTATCTGGGAAGGGTGGTCGAGGAGAAGGGAAATCAGAATGAAGAGGTCAAAGCCAGAATCAGAGGGGCTGCAGCCACCTGATATAGAGTCTCAGGTGCAGTGAATGACAGAAGAATGCCAAAGAAGCTGAAAAGTAAGGTGGTGCAATCAGTGGTACTGTATGGTACACAAACCTGGGCAGTAAAGGCAGAGCAGTTGAGGATGCTAGAGGTGATGAAAATGAAGTACCTGAGAAGGGTGGTAGGCAGCACTCTCTTGGAAAAATAAATGAGGACATAAGAGCAGAAAACAAAGTAGCTCCAATTGCAGAAAAGATCAAAGAAAACATACTTGTGGTTTGGACACATGCAGAAAAGCAGAGGACAATCTGGTGAAGAAGATTTGGGACAGACAGGAAGAAGGTAAGAGGATACAAGAATGTCCAGCAGAGAGGTGGATGGATTGTGTGATTAAAGAATTGTGACAGTCAGGAGTGTGGCACTGAATCAAGAGAGATGGCAACAGTTAACATGATGCACTGACCCCACGCAGAAAATGGGAAACAGGGGATTGATGATGATGAAGGTGATGATTATCTTTGCTTAATTTCATCCCATGTGGCTTCAGTTTTGCATCCTGTTCCCTTATGCTTTGCTGAAGGTCTTGCTCAGTGTCTGCCAGTAATGCCACATTATCTGCAAACAGCAACTTTAATGATCTGTTCCCTCCAACCCACCCATTTTCTGATATAATCCTTCACCAGTATGAACAGCAGTGGGCTCAGATATGAACCCAGGTGCACACCACTCCAACTGGGAACCCCTGTCTGAAATCAAACAATGATTGTACTTCCCTAACTGGGTCCTAGTATATAGCCTGCAGTAATTCTACCAATGTTTCTGGGACTTCAAACTTCTGCAGGACTGACAAAATCATCTTTCTTGGAATGTTGTCATATGCTTTATCCAAGTCTAGGAATGCACAGTTGGACTTTCTCCTATCTATAGCTTCTTCGTATTCTGATCTGAATATGAACTGCTCACCCCCATCTTACTTTCTCCTACTGTGTGTATTTGTTTATCAGTCATCTTCACCAGAACATAAATGCAGTGTGACAGGAGTTTGATATCCCTGTACTGCCCCAAGTTATGATTGTCCCCTTTGTTGTTTTTAACACTGGCACTAGTATACGTATTCTCCAGTCATCTGTGATGTGCCTCTCTCGCAACAACTTCCTTGCTTCCTCAAACATAATTTTTCCAACAAAGGTCTTAAATATAGAATTAAAGATGCAGCACATACCCAAAATGATTACATTAGATACTATTAAACAAGGCAATAGAGCAAGGACACAATCACTCAGTACACAGTTTTCATCTTTGCTGGTACCTCTGTACACTTTCAATTTCATATATGTATTTAAAGGTTAGCCATTGCTCCTTTAAAAATTAGTTCATATTCCATGGTTTACTCTATGAATTCCTGGCTACATTCATGATGTGGCTCTGATCAAGTTACTTAACGAAACAGTCATCCACTTGTCACTCCTGGAGAGTATTTCTGCAGCTATGGGTTATCAGTAGAGACACAGGATGGTGAATATGATCGCAACAAACTTTTAGATGGCAGTATGAACTGCAGGGAATAAAACTAATGGCAGAAAATAAGTATCCTGTTATCTTGCTTATTTTTACTAGTTATTGCACTTTTCATTGTCTGCTTCTGATGTTTTATTGTATTTTATTGTTATAAACTAATCTGCACTGTTGTACTGCAAGTGTCTGCCTTACTGGGCCTGTTAAATCACTTTTGTTACTGCCTCACTGTTTATAAAGCTTTTTTAGCTAGTTTCACTGTGTGAAAAATATTAATTGGAAATTTTCTCCATTTGTTAAGCATCTGTTTATTGTTCTGCTTTTCCTGCCAAGGAGTATATCATATAAAGTACAGTTTTGTACCTACCATAAATGTAGATGTTCGAGTGTTCACACTGCTGCAGTCATCACACTTGGGTTATCCTGCCATCAGGCGGTCCCGCAGTCGGCCAGAGTTCCAAAGTCTTGGTCTGGCGTCGGTTGCTGTCGCTTCTTCCCTGACGTCAGTGCGCCATGGGTATATAAGATGCATCCGACGCCATTTTCTTCAGTTTTTCTTGCCCCAGATGTCAGGTGCCCCCAAGTGGGTAGGCAATGCATATTGCTAATCAAAAATATACATATAAAATAAAAACAATACCTTCAGTTACCAGCAAATACACCCCAAAGGTTGTATAGGATAGAAGGGTATAGATAAGTCCAGCTAGTTCAGAGGGGATGGAGGGAGGGTAACCTGGACTGCAGCAGTGTGAACACTCGAACATCTACATTTATGATAGGTACAAAACTTTACTACGTTCATCGTGTTACACTGCTGCAGTCATCACACTTGGGTTGAATCCCAAAGCTAAGTTTGGGTGGCTGGTCTATAAAGAGTTAGGATTAGCTAAGAGGCCCTGCAGAACTGCAGTGGCAAATCCTGCTCTGGATGTAGAGTAAAGAGGCAGGTGGTAATGCTTGGTGAAGGTGTGCACTGAACTCCAAGTTGCAGCCTCCAAAATTTCCTTGGTAGGTACTCCTCTGAGAAAGGATGCTGAAGTGGCTGTTGCCCTGGTGGAATGAGGCCTAATGTTATTAGGGAATGATTTTACATGCTGTGTGTAGCAGTGCCAAATACAGTGTCCTATCCATTTGGATATAGTCTGCTTTGAGATAGCATTGCCTTGTGATCCTGCAGCATATGCTACAAACAGTTGAGCAGTTTTCCTGAAAGCTTTTGTTTTGTCCAAGTAGAAGTGTAGCTGCCTGTGTATGTCCAAAGAATGCAGAAGTTTCTCCCCTTTATTTTGGGGGTTTGGATAAAAAGTAGGCAAATGGATGGTTTGGTTAAGAGTCACACTAGATACCACTTTTGGCATAAAGGTAGGGTTTGTCCTTAAAGATACCCTATCCTGATGAAAAATTATAAAAGGTTCCACTGTCATTAATGCCTTTAGCTCTGAGACTCTTCGTGCTGAAGTTACTGCCAGGAGCAGAACTGTTTTCCATGATAAAAATTTTAGATCGGCTGTATTGGCTGGCTCCAAAGGTGGTAGGGTCAGTTTTTCCAAAACGAAATTGAGGTCCCAAGTTGGTGTTGGTGCTCACCGGGGTGGTCTTATGTTTTTAGCCCCTCTGAGGTACTGCTTTAGCAAGGGATGAGAGAATAAAGGAGGATCCGTGTTGTAATGTGCAGAAACGGCAGAGGCGTGAATCTTAATAGATGAAAAGGATAGGCCTCTGTCCAGCATCTCAGTTAAGTATTGTAAAATATGAGGAATGTTTGGAACAAGAGGGTCAAGGCTGTGAGCCTGGTTCCAGGCACAGAATCTCTTCCATTTTTCTGAGTAAGCTTTCCTGGCGCTAGGCCACCTGGCCTCCAAAATGACATCCATAACAGCTTTAGAGAGAAGTGTTGCCTGTTTGACTAAAGTATCTGCCATGCAGCCAGGTTTAGGGTTTTGAGCTGGCCGTGCAGGATCTGATTGTTTTGTTGAGTCAGAAGGTGTGGAATTTGGGGCAAAATCCATGGTGGGCCCTGAGCTAAGTTCCTTAAGATAGGGTACCAGTGCTGACATGGCCAGTCTGGAGCAATCAGGATCATCTGTGGTTTTTCTTGTCTGGCTTTTAGGAGTACCCTTGAAAGGAGAGGCAGCGGTGGGAAGGCATAGACCTTTAGGTTTTTTCAGCTGAACAGAAGAGCATCCACTTTCCATGCTTGTTTGTGATAAGTCCTTGTGCAGAATTTTTGTAGTTGGCAATTCAGAGGGGTGGCAAAAAGATCTATGTCTGGGTATCCCCATTTTTGTGTTATCATGCTGTAGATTTGTGGGTTCAATTTCCATTCGTGAGGGTCCGTGATATTTCTGCTTAAGTCATCTGCCAGAGTATTTTTCTTTCCTGGCAGGAATTGTGCTTGCAGGTGAACGTGGAACGTTAGAGCTATGTTCCACAAGGTAATGGCTTGCCTGCATAGGGGATAAGAGTGAGTGCCCCCTTGTTTGTTTATGTACCACATTACTGTGGTGTTGTCTGTCTTTAGTAATAGTTGTCCTGGGTGTAGAAGGTCCTTGAAAGCTGTTAGGGCATTTTGAACAGCCAACATCTCTTTTTGATTGATGTGAAGATGCATCTGGTCTGTGGTCCACTTGCCCTGAATGCATGTTCCTGCCATGGGTGCTCCCCAGGCGTAATCCGAAGCATCTGTTGTTAGAGTTTGCCTGGCTGTGGGTTGGGTAAAAGGCTGACCCTTGTTTAGGTGACATGCCTGTGCCCACCATCGAAACTCTTGTTGTAGGCAGGGAATTATTGGAATTACTGCTTCTGGACTGTGAGAATGTAGAGTCCAAACACTTTTTAGGTACCATTGTAATTTCCTCATATGCAGTCTGGCATATGGTATTAGTAGTATGCAAGATGCCATGAATCCCAGGGCCTGCAGAATTTTTCTTGCATGGAGATGGGACGTTTTTGCCAGTAGTTGAAAATATTGAGTAAGTTGCACTTGTTTGTCTGGCGTGAGGTAAGCCATCTGGGCCGTTGTATTTAAGCTGGCACCCAGGAATGCAATCTGTTGTGAGGGCACTAATTTTGACTTCTTTTCATTTACTGTGTACCCTAGAGAAATTAGCAACCTTTTCACAAACGCCAGATACTGTAGAAGAATGTCCTTTGTCTCTGCTTGAATGAGGCAGTCGTCCAGGTATGGATATATTTGAATCCCATTTTGTCTGCAAAATGCAATTACTGGTGCCAGGCACTTTGTGAAGACCCTGGGCACAGTAGATAAGCCAAAGGGCAGTGCAGAGAATTGGTAGTGCCTTGTACCAGCTTTGAATCGGAGGTATCTTCTGCAATTTTGTCTGATAGGGACATGCAGGTATGCCTCTTTCAGATCCAGAGTAACAAGCCAAGCCTTCTTGCCCAGCATGGGTAGAAGCTGCTGTAATGTCAACATTTTGAATTTCGGAATATCCAGGTAAGTATTCAGAATTTAAAGGTCCAGTATAGGCCTCCAGGCTTTGTCCTTTCTGGGGACCAGGAAGAGTCTTGAGTAAAATCCTTGTCCTTGTTCCTGTTGTGGTACTTTTTGTATAGCTCTCATGTCCATGAAGGCTGAAATTTGTTTTTGTGCCTCTGCCCATTGATTTTGTGGCAGGTCTGGCATTCCTTTTAAGCTTTGGTAAAGTATGGAAGTGGAATCCGTAACCTTGAGACACAATATTCAGGACCCATTTGTCTTGGGTGATTGTTTGCCAGTTTTGCAAAAAAAGTGCTAGTTTACCCCCTAAGGGGGCTTCCAGAAGGGATGTGCTTGGCATACACAAGGGGAAAGTCATTGTGACTGTTTCCTGTAAGGTTGAGACTTGTCCTCACCTCCTTTTGGGGTTGAGGTGCCCCACTGTCATTGTCTGTTTGAGCCTTGGAGTTGAGATCTGCCTCTTGGGCATCTGTATCTGCCTCTCTGTGGCCTGTCTGACACTTTCTGCTAAACCGAGGTGGCTGTACCTGTAAGAAATCCTTGACTGTTTGCATAGATTTAGCTTTATCCTCCATTTTCTTTAACACCTCTTCTGCCTTAACACCAAACAAGGTATCACGTTGTAAAGGAGCATCCGATAACTTTGCCTTAACATGTTCAGGTAAACTCTGTTCCTTTAACCAAGCATGTCTTCGAATAACAGAACCTGTAACTGCGGCTCTACAAGAGGCCTCTAAAAAATCAAAACCACATTGCAGAGTATATTTTCCCACCTTTTAACTGCATGCAATAAATCCTGCACTTCTTTACAATCAGGAGCTTCTGAGCTAGCAAGTATTTTCTGTTTTAACTGAGCCATTAAATATTGTTGGTACTTAAGCATGTGAAACTGGCAATTTAAAGCTCTTACTGCTAAAGTTGCAGATGTGTATACTTTTTTCCCCCATCTATCCAAAGCTCTGGAATCTCTGTCAGAGGGTACTGGCATACCTCTCAACTGTCCCTGATTTTCAGGGACGTCCCTGATTTTGACTCAGATTTTAGCTCTATCCCTCGTAATCCCTCCTAAAACTAGTGACTTTTGGAGGAAAGGTGGTGAATTACACTTAATGAATAATGACAATAATTAAGAGTTATAGACTTCTTGTATTCAGAAAATGTGTATTAATTCATATGCTCTGATTCTGTCAATGTTTCAAGTTAATAGCACTAATATTTTAAAAGTGTCCCTGATTTTTTCTTGACTTGTCCCTGATTCTGATGAAATTGGTCCCCGATTGGTTGAAAGGTCTGGGTACTGGATTTTTTGCAATGAAAGCCTTAATCCCTTTTGGACCCTGGGAAATAGTTTCTCGATCAGCAGAAAGGTTTTTGTAAAGAAACTTGTGAGAGTCAGGGACTCTATAATACCTATCTGGCTTGGCTGGAGCAGGGGGCAAAGAGTCAGGAGATAAGCTGGATTCAGAGAACACATCATCCACAATGTCTAGTACAGGCGGAATAGCCAGGGGCCTGTGCTGAGGCAATAAGAGGAAATCCCTGAGCCTTTTCTTGGATTCTGAGTATTCCTGACTTTCCCAATGGAAATGTTCTCTCATGGTATGTAAAGTTTCCTCAAAAGAGTAATCCTCATGAGGAGACGCTGAAGGGATAGATTCCTCAGCATCAGAGTCCTCAGAGGGGGGTAAAGAGTATCCCTGGTCTGAAGAGGAATCAGAGGAAATGGAAACCTGATCAGAGGAGTCATAGTCGGTATCCTGCCTAGGCCTTTTCTCGGGAGGGAGATGGGAACCCCTGATTAGAGTAATGAGGCCGTCTGTCATTTTAAGCATCTGTTTCTTAGGCATAGAGGACTGTACAGGAGAATGCTGTACTTGTTTCTTTGTCTTGGCTGTTGATTTAATGGTAAGTTGTGAAGGTCTGAAAACACCCTCAGAAGCCAGTGCCTGCTCAGCGGCTCCAGACCCATCTGAGGGATTAGTTTCCGTAGGCCCAGTACCTTGAGTTTCTAGAGGCCTAGTTGTCTCCACGTGGGAGTTGGAGGCGGCCTGTGGCTCTGAGGTAGCGGGTGTCAGGGGCTGCGAAAGTGCCTCACTGAGAACCGGCGACTGGCGTAGAAGAGGTTCCGTCGTCGGTTTTGGACCTCGGATGCCTGTCTTTATCCTTGTCTTTGTGTTTTTTCGGAATTGCGGTCATTGGTTGATCGGACGGCATAGTATAATTGAACCTTCGGCCAAAGTAGTGCAAAGCAAAATCAAAACGTCTTTTTATAGTGTGTTTGTTAAATCTAGCCCAAAACCGACAACTAGTGACGTCATGATCAGGGCCTAGGCATGGAATACATTAAGAGTGGAAGTCCTTATGAGGTATTTGCTTCCCACAAAAAATACAGTTATTAACTTTTTCTGACATCGGTCTGAGGCAAGAAAAAGGTTTCCCCAATGGGGTACTTAGCTTTATTGAAGACTTCGGATCTGAAATTCAACTTCGAAAATCTCAGGAGTCGGCCGACCGGCACTTGCGAACTGCTTCTGCTTCGGGTACCGCGCGGCAAGAAAGACTGAAGAAAATGGTGTCGGATGCATCTTATATACCCCTGGCGCACTGATGTCAGGGAAGAAGCGACAGCAACCGACGCTGAACCAAGACTTTGAAACTCTGGCTGACTGCGGGACCGCCTGACGGCAGGATAACCCAAGTGTGATGACTGCAGCAGTGTAACACGATGAACATCTGATTTGTTTGCAGTTAAAAGCATTCTCTAAAGTCTCCTTGCTTCTTTTTCTGTTTAAAACTTTCATTTAGTGTCTCACTGCTGTTTTTCTGCTGCGATAAACATTTATGTAGATTTTTCTGCCTGAAATAGTGTAGCTAGTAGCTGTAGCACAGTTTCACAGTCTCTCTCACTATTGTCTTGTTCTTAAACTTGGTGGCTTTGCAGTTGCCCACCCCTACTGTAAATTTGATCTGAGACACTCCTCTCAGTCCAGACTCATTAGCTCATAAAACCTAATACAGAAAGAACATTTGGGAAGACAAACCCCTGTAGTTTCTTAACCTTGAATTATCTTCTGTTCCTCTCTTCTCCCTTTCCACTTTACTAAAAAATACTTTATTCAGCTGCTTTTACAGTATTTGTGTTTCGTCTTTCTACTCTATTCTTCATCTTGCTTTTTCTGCTACTTGTTCTCTAAAGTGTTCAATTACATTTTTTTCTCCTGCATTTATTACTGCTTGTTTTTAGCCTGTTTAAATTGTAAGTGTTATTCTAAGCCTCTTAGTTTTTGTTTAAGCACTTGGGCTTTAGGCCTACCCCTTAGCTCTTCCTGTCCTCTCTCTCTCTCAAATTCCGACAAATATGGATAGACAATTTCCTATGGTTTCTCCTGCCAGCCTGGTTGATATGAGCAAAAAATACTATGAGTAACAATACAGGTGTAGTTTATGCACTGAGATGCTCCTGTAACCTCTTTTACACTGGCAAAATGAAGAGGTCATTTAAAATAAGAATGCAGGAGCATCTCAGGGATATTAAAAATAAGAGAACTGAAAGTCCCATAGCACATCATTACATGTTATGTCATGAGTGGAAGTTTATGTTTGAAAGGTACTATTTTAGAAATTGCTATGGGATGGCATGAGATAGAAATAAAAGATTGTTGTATAAAGAGACAGTATGCGTTTTAAAGAAAAGATTGTTGTATAAAGAGACAGTATGCGTTTTAAAGTGTGGAACTTTAGTATCTTATGGTTTAAACCTAGAGTGTAATTGGAGGGTGTTTCTGTGATAACTGTGCTTTTCCACTGGTGTTTATATAATGGTTTAATTGAAATGTTAATTGATGTTCTTATATAATGGATTTTGTATGTGTGATATTTTATCTCTTGAAGGCTTTTGGAGCTGAGGCGCTAAGATATATTAAAATTTCTTGAAATTTTTTCCTCCTCTCTGTGGTGGCATTTTTTGCTAATTTCTGTTTAGTGGTGTTATTTATGGTTGATAAGGGCATCCTGAGACAGTGTAGCAACTTCCTCATGTACACGGACAACTATCTACTACCACCACCTAGGAACACAATTTGTGAGAGATGCAATTACATTAAGAACCCAGAGTCTATGCTCTCTCCCTCAAAAGCCAGTATATCTGGCACTGAGAACGTTGTCAACACAATCACAACACCTCAAACACCACCCACAGCTACACAACACACACCCACATATGCAGAGGTTCTCAACAAAAACAAACCCAAACAAAGGAGACCTCAGAGGCAAAAATGCGAGAAATCCACAACCCTCCACACCATATACCACTCATAGTCCGCACACCTGTGTCTTGCAACCACTAAGGCCTAACCATAAACCCAACATATTAGTCATAGCAGACTCCATTGTGAGACACACAGATGTGCCTCTCACCAGGCTGGAAAAGGAGAAAGTCGCGGTTAGTTGTCTGTCAGGAGTCAGAATCCACCATATCACACATGCACTCAAGTCTCTCAACAACAGGTACTGTTATGACTCTATCATAGTCCATGTTGAGGTGAACGAATTGAAACGTACCTCCCTAGACTATATGAAGAGATACACGATTGAGCTTGCTGAATGTGTGTCCCAGGCAGTTATGTCCCTAGCCTTAGGCAGCATTATATCATCACCCAGAATGATGCCTCAATAAGAAGAGAAAATTATTGACTAACAATTGGCTTAGTTTCTGGTGTCATTCCAGGGGGAATCCAGTACCTGGCAGCCTGGGAAGATATGACTGACAGACTACTATGCTTTTCTAGAGATGGCCTGCATCTGTCTCACTTGGGCTTCAGACTTCTGGCAAAGGCCCTCACCCCCCCATAGTGCCTTTTTTAGTAAAAGTAATGAGGTCGATACAACCAACAAACATTTCAACAAAACGCAAATTAACGGTCATGCTGCTAAACGCTTGGAGTGTAAACATGAAACTGCACTCACTGCAAGCATTCTTAATTCTGGAAGATGCTGACATTTGTGCAGTCACAGAAACCTGGTTCAAAGCTGCGGACAGCACCCCAACCTTACCTGTTACTCATTCTATCATACATTGAGACCCCAAACAGTGTGCAGCAAAGCCAAAGGAGGGAGAGTTTCAATATATATCACACACACACACACCTCCAGGCTAGTCAAACAGTATGATGCACAGGAGCACTCCTGATGCAGTAAACCACTGACAACACCCCTATTCAAATCATAGCTAGCTACAGGCCCACAAATTTGACTCAAGATGCCCAATCCACCCATCTGGACCTCTCAGAATCTATCAAGATTCAATCCTTTACCCTGATCCTGGTCAACTTTAACTACTCAACCATAGATCGGAAAAACTACTCATGCCAAAACACAAATGCTCAGAGATTCCTCAGTTTGATCAATGCAAATAACTTGGAACAGCTAGTCAATACCCCCACTAGAGGTGATAATATCTTGGACTTGGTATTAACCAACATGAGTAAACACTGCAGTACCCCTACAGTATTATCCTCCCTGGTAAGATCTGACCATAAAGCAGTCACTTTTGAAGCCAGCATATCCCCTGACCCCCCTCTAGCTAGGGTCAAACAAAAAAACTTCTCCGAAGCTGATTACAAGCTCCTGAGGGATGGTATAAACAGTTTCAGATCCCCCTCCCCCTCTGTAGGAATTGGCACCAATGTCCAAATCTACACCAAAATACTATACAAGCACCTATATAGATGCATGGAATCAGGAATACAAGACAGGAAAAAATCATCCTCTGCAAGGAAGAGTAAATCTGTCTGGTGGACATCTGCAATAAATAAACTATATAACAAAAGGCAAAAAATGCTGTCCAGGACCAAGAAGGAGCAGGCGCCCAATTAGAAACAATCTCTCCTTAGCCAGAACAAGCAAATAAGAGCACTAGTTAAATCCTCTAAAACTAACTTCGAGTCCAAATTGGCCACATCTACTAGAGGCAATCATAAGGCCTTCTTCACATATGTCCACAATCTCAAAGGAAGCACCCAGATCTGTTCAGAACTAGTGGTCAAGGGCAGCATATACACAAATGCTGTAGATACAGCCAGCCCAACCTACTGGCTGAAAGATTCAGCAAAAACCTCACCCCTCTGTCCCCCCCATCAGCAAGTCAGGATGTCAGGCACGTACCTTGCAAAGCACATGCAGCAGCTGGAGAGACCACAGAGGTTTCTCACCAGGAGAATCCAGCGTCTCAAACATCTGCCCCACACAGACAGGCTAAAAATCCTGCCCTTCTACTCAGTTTCATACAGACTCCTCAGAGGTGACCTCTGTCTGGCATGCAAAGTAATTTCAGACCCCACCTTGATGGGACTGCTGCATATCAGCAAATGAAGCTCCACTCATGTAACCCGCATCTGCGACCTCAACCTGGTCTGTAACATCAATAGGACTTGTTGGAGGGACAGATTTGTGTCCCAGAAACTCCATCTGTGGAACAGACTCCCTTCTCCATGTCAAGCAGAGTGCCTCATTATCCCTTTGCAAGCACAACCTAGATAACTGGATGGGAAACAGAAAACACACCCCTGTGATTCCACCTGTGTCTCTGTTGGACAGAGTCTTTGGGTGCTGATTTGTCTAAACATGGGCTAAACTCTTGGCTAGACTTATAAGGGCCTCAAGGCCAATAGCCTACTAATTTCCTATGATCCTATGAAAATTGTTATCAACATGAATTGATCTTAAAAAGTAAATCTCAGCTGCTCTGAATCTATTTCTTTTCAGTTTCTCTGTATAGTTTTTAATATGAATATAGTAGACTGTGCTCAGTTGAGCCAACACACTGTTATACGTTGTACTCTATGTCATTTCATCTGCATGGACAAAGAATAAAATGAAATTCAACTTTTTGGAAAGCCCTCTCTCTGCAGACTGACTAATCATATTCAATTCTTTCTGGTAAGTGTGCATAGCAAAGTCCTTAGTGCACCGTTGCTGAAAATTAGATACACTTATCATTCAATTTTTATAACCACACTGACAGTTTACTCAAAGATCTTAAAGTGCGATTTCTGGGACTGCACATGGGCACAAAGTCAGCTGGCTGTACACTACATGAAATGACATCAAAAGTCACCCTTCGCCAAAGACTGTGCAAAAAAGTAAGAGCCATAAATAATGTACAATGCTTATTATTGATAAGGTATCAGCATTGCACCCATCCAAAGATAACAGAGGCTTAGTTTAGCCAGATGTTTCCTTGTGTTAAGCACTTACTGATCACTAGCGATTACATCTCTTACAAGTTTACAGGGGATATGATAACACTGTACATAAAAGATGAGAACAGTGACAGACTGGTAATCAATATCAACATTTCCACAGAGAAAGAAGATTGTTATGAGAACAGTTATATATTTCCCATGCATCTACATCATTGATTAGTCTCTCAAACAGAGAAACCAATATAGCAAGGGAAGTTCATGAATTCTCTATTTAACTAAAGAAATAAAAAGGCATGATATGTGAAAGGTTGGGGGCAATCATGTTATTATACATCAGATAAGAACTTGTTGTCACAGTACACGTTTTATACATGCAAACGCCATTACAATTCATCATGGCACCTAAAGTGAAATAAAGTATTTTTTTTAAAATATGCTGTGTATGTGCAATATGCCTGGTCATACCCATGTATGCAATATTGTCCTTTCTTTTCGCTGCAGTACAAATGCATGACTCTTACTTTAAGATTGATTAAGATCCACTGCTAAAAATGAAGTCCTCAAAGTATAAGGCAAGGATGGAGGCTAGTTTTACACTTGCTACATAGCTCTTACAATTCTGTAATCAAAAAGGTAATGAAGCGGAAACAGCAAGCTCGCTGTCTACATAATTCATTGAGTATTATTACTGTCAGCTTATTGTGCTTACAAGAAGCCAGTTTTGAGAGGGGCATCTCTGAACCCTACCATTATCTCAGTACTGTGTTCTTTGTACCTTCTGTTGAATGGACATGTTGATTGACTGTGTTATATTCCTGGCTAACAAACACCAATGCTCTAACTAGCGTCAGTGTCTACGCCATGTCTTTAGCTATTACTAGAAGTTTCCAGGAGGGTTTTCCAGATGACAGCATTATCCATTTGCAGCAGTAACTTCCTGTGCGACATGACTGTAGTACAAAATAAATAAATAAATGCTGGCAGACACACACAAAGCTCATCACAGAAATTTCTCAAGCTTGGAAACAATGGTAGCATCTTCGCAGCAGATACAATTTGATGGGATGGGGCCAGGGAAGATATGCTGCTATAATTCACAAAGTGTTCATCAGGAGATGTATTCCATGATTCTGCGCAAGCATGGAAAACTGTATACATCTTCACATGTGCACTGCATTTTGTCAGAAGGAAGGTAACAGAAGGAAAAGAAAGCCGGTCTCACCAGTTATTTTTATACCTTTTTTCACTTTTGATTACATATCAGGCGAACCTCATAGTATGTCTATCCGATGTCTGACTACTTTGCAAGCATCCTAGGATTAAAAAGGAGCTGGGAAACTGGAGATGGGTAGACAGGGAGGAAGACCTCTGCAGTGACCATCAGCTGCTTATCCTGACAGAAAGAGAGGGGGAAGAACGAGAATTAAGATAGTAGCATCACTCATGTGCCTCCAGCTTCAGACTAAATGCATATTTGTCAACGTCTGCACAATTGCCTGCAGAAGCTTTGGTCTAGCTCATGACTGTTGGTATACATGACCTCTACCTGCCTTGAAGGTAGTGTCCCTGAATGCCTGGGGCTAACAGATCATAATCAAAGTACTCTTCACCCATAGAATGATGGCATTGTTCCAGCCATCATTGACTATAAACCTAGTCTGGTTATATATGATAGCAATGGTATACACAACTATACCTCTCAAATTGTTTGCTCATCAGTTCTGAATAAAGCCTAAAAAAATGGGGGGAACAAAGGCTCAAAATCACAGCCATTTTTTAAAATACTGTTCTCACTGATGGTTTGTATCGGCACCTATTTTCTGAATAATTAGTAATACTAAACTCTAATACCTGGTATAACTGACTGAATTTAATCCTCATAGATCTACCATAAAAATAAGAAATTACAGGAGATAAGGAAAAAATACAAGACAAAATCTGGGACATTCTGCAAAATTCCTCAAAGCAGAGAAACATGGAACGAATCTCAAATTCAACATGCTGCTAAAGCAGAAGGAGAAAAATAAATAGAATTAACTAACTCCTTCAGTATTTGCATTGGGTCCATATTATGTGGTCGAAGAGTCTATTCTTCGAACACATAATTGATACATACACAGTGAATGCTGTAAACCGTGAACGGCCACGTGGCCATTAAAAAAAAAAAAAAAAAAAACTTTAAAACGCTAATCAAATGGGGGGGTAGTGCCCCCCAACTAAATATACCAGCTCCGAGATCACTCTACATTGAAGAGAAGGGTAATTCTCGATAATTTTTTTCCCTGAGGAAAAAATTTGTGGATCTGGCCGTTCGCGATTTATTGCGTTCGCTGTGTGTCGATGATTATGTGTTCAAAGAGTAGACTCTTCGGTCACATAATATAGACCCTTTGCATTGATACGAGACAGTAAAAAAGAGTAAAATGCAAAGACTAGCATTTGGCAACAAGTGCTTAACTGCTTTATGAATACATTTATAGAAAAAATGCATATATAGGACTGTAAAACATGTAGAAGAAGCAAACTTGCCAAAACGTATGGAGTCTACTCAAAATTCAGTAATAAAAAGTGGGTAAAAAACAGCATGGGAGTCTCTAGCCAGTCCTACAAGAAATGTTTAGCAAAGATGCTACTTGCCCTACACAAAATTTTTAGCAAACAGGTGTTCTGTCCTACAAACACAGTTTTGGTAAATATGTACCCTACCCAGCAACACATTATTAGTAAACATGCAGCCTGTCCTACAGAATATTTTTGACAAATGTACAGTCTGCACAATAGAGGAGTTTTGTACATGTGTAACACATCCTAGAGAATATTTTTGATAAACAGAGCCTGTCACACAGAACACTGTTAAATATGTAGACTGTCCTACAAGTACAGCTTTTGTAAATTACGCCTGTCCTACATTTATTTCTGGGAAAAACTACCTCTGCTACAGTACATTTTTGGTAAATGTTGCCTGTCCTACAAAACATTTCTAGTAAACATGTTGCTTGTCTTACACAGTGTTCCTGGTACACATGTAATGTAACTTACAAGACATTTTCTCAAATGTAGCCTGCCATACAGAACATTTTTGGTAAACATGTAGCAGGCACTTTTGTAAACATATAGTTGATTACTGACTATCACAGGAGTTTTGATAAAGAGGTAGCCAATCACAGACTTACTACTGGCATTTTTGTCAAAAGTAGAACTTAACGTTTTTTTAAGTATCATGCCTCTTGTCAAAATGCCTGTACTTTATATGGCCCTATACACACTCTCCGCACAGCTGTTTATTAAAGATGTAAGGAAACAAGCTCTACAGAAATGAACAACAATTTTATAAGCTCTGCCTTTGAATGAAAGACTAAAATGAGGCTTTGTAGAAATGCATTTCTGTAACTCAGAATTAAATAAACTTTTACATAAACTTCCCTTGCAGGACTTCAGCCACAGGAATAATACGATAAGATAAGAAATGGGGAAACTCTGCTTGCTGGCTCTGTGACAAGTACCACTGAGTTTTATAGGTGTAATTCTGATTCTGACATTCCTGGCTGGAATTTCTTCATGCTTACATCAGGGCAAAGCTCAAGTCAGAATAAAAAAAAGTTCTCTCTGTAATCTTAATTACTCTCTCATATTTTCTATATGCACATGTATGCCTACATTGGTGTGTGTTTGTGTAGGTAAATCTATACAGATAAACAGATGCATAAAAGACTATGTATGCATTGCCAAGTGTTTAATTTGGATATATGCAAAAGCCTCGCAAAATTATGCCAGGAAATTTTATAGCATATTATTCTGTACCTGTCAACAGTTGTAAGAAATAATAAATTAGCATTGTACAATTAGAAATCTATGAAATATTGTTAGGGTTTTTTTATGATGATGAGATAAATGTGTGAAGATTGGGTGAAGATAGATGAAAGCTGCCAGCCTAGACAGATAGAATTTTGAAGATAATTCTGTCATCTGTAAATATTAATGTAAACCACAGGCTTGTTGTCTTAAATGGTAAAAATAGTGTTACATGTGGAACTGAAAAAAATGTAACAGTGTACTCTACTGGCCAAGTAAAGCCTGCTGTGACCCTTTGATGTTAAATCTCTGAGTCAGTAAGTCTAGAGTGATGCATCCTGCCTATCATTTTAAGGCCAGAGTTAATGGCCAGAATTTGCATGCATAAATGTTCTTTATTGCTCTGGTTTCTGCCCAGAGGTGAAGAATGTAAATGTAGTTTCTGTTAGCCTGGGAACCCAGAGAAGTGTGACAAATGATGTAATGTAACGGAGGGAAGTGTGAAGAATGATGTAATGTGAACCAGGAATGTGATTTTAAAAACAGAGAGAATCAGAGAGCATTAAGCATTTTTGTCTTGACCATCCAACTCACCAGCACTATCTTGCTCTATATGTAGGTTTATCTTAAACTTGTGTTTTCTCTTAGAAATAGCTAGAAACTAGAAATATTAGACTAAGTGTTTTTCTGTGATGTCAGAACTGTACTATTGAGTTATTTTAAGTATTACTCTGGGATCTCTGAACTCTTGACTAGCACTGTGTAGTAAAAAGTATTGTCTTGTCTTCTGACTATTTGTTATTAAATATTTTAAACCCTTTCAACTGTAGCTGTTTTTGTAGAGATAATTTAAGCTGTTTAGAGTACTTGCATGCCTTTGGTAAAATTGTACAAAGCCACTTCAATAGCTTTAGCCCTGGGCTACACTAGCAATTGGATAATAATATTGCACAGTAATAATTGGACACCCTTTTAAGGGCCTTTGAGTAGCTGATAAATCACATAGTCTGGGAGAAAGGGGCACAGCTGGAGAACCTGTGCCGGCCTTCCCCAAGAGTGCCTGTGTGGCTGTATAAACTCTTCTTAAAGTGTGTGTGTGTGTGTGTGTGTGTGTGTGTGTGTGTGTGGCAGGGACACAAAGCACTGGTTGGACAGAGAGGGTGCTGGAGGCTTTAACTTGCCCACTAGGCTGAGATCTGGACCCTATAGCTGTGCCAGTGGGGAGTCTTATTGGGGACCTGGAGAGCAAGGGAGCGACCAGCCCCGGACTGACTGTGATCTCTGTGTGCTCTTAAGGGAAATTGCACTTTACTGTGTGTATTTGTTATCCTTTCCTCCTATACGAGACACCGCTCACTGGTGTTAGTGGTGAGGATTGAGGCACCTTGACTGCTGGGCCAGGGCATGGGCATCACATATTAATTGTTTGGCAGTGGTGGGATATCCACACCACATATTAATTGGTTGGCAAATACTAATTGGCTTGTAGTGGTGTGGGTAGAGTGAATTCCTGTAGCTGGTGTACAGTGAACTCTGAAGGTGTTTTGTACTCTAAATCAGCCACGCAGTGAATACTCAAAGTTCAGATCACAATTGTTTTATTTCTTTTGTTAGCTTAGTAAGTCAGGGTGAGCAGGTAGCATGTCAGCAGAGGAGTATGGAAAGATGACAAGGAGACAGCTGGAGGAGATGTGCCAGGCTAGGGGACCGGTGCATGGAAACCTGACTAATGCAGACCAGATTGCAGCCTTGGTTAACAGCTGCATCAGAAAACAGCAACCAGGAGGACAATTAGACTGGCAGTGGAGATATAATACCTTCGGAGAATGGACAGCTCAACCTTTCTGCAGAGGACTTAAAAATCCATCTGGAGCCAGGTGTTTGGAACTAGAAGCAGCTGAGAGAGTAAGGCATCTAGAGAGCGGGACAAGGAAAAACTGTGACGTTTGCAGGCTGAGGAGAATGAGAAACAGCTACACCTGGAAGCTAAGGAAAAGGAGAGGCAGAGGCAGCATGAGAAGGAGATGCTGACTCTTCGCCAGAGTCATGGAGGTAATGGGTAAGGGAGTAATTGGACTCCAGAAACACAAAAGGTCAGTAAATTTCTTCCTCAGTTTAAAGAGGGGGATAATTTTGAGTTTCATTCATATGTTTGAGATGGTATGCAAACAGTATGGTGTCGAACAAAGACTTTGGGTATGGTTCCTGACCCCCTTACTTCATGGTGAAGCTGTAACTGTGTTGTCAAAAATGTCTGACGTTGCATGTTTTGATTATACTGCTGTTAAATATCACTTGTTAGAATTGTTTAAGCTAACACCTGAAACGTATAGCAAAAAGTTTTGTGAGCACAGTCGCAAGGCAGATGAAAGTGTGTGAATATGTTGCTGAACCGACTGCTTATTTCCATAGGTGGATGAGTGGATGTCAGGTCACCACTTTTGAAGGGCTGGCAGACCTTTTGGAGGGGGAACAAGCCCTTAGCACTTTGCCTGAGGACATGAGGATCTGGTTAGCTGATAGACAATGTGCCACTTCAGATGCATTGGGGAAGAAGGGAGACCTATACCTGGCAAGCAGGGCAGCCCTGCACAGGAAAGAGACCCCCAGTACTGCTCATGGGTCTAAAGGAACGCATGGTGGGCAGCACAGACTGCCCCAACAGAATCTGCCAGTAGCAGGGAAAGCCACTAGTCCAGGTACACATCCAGGAGCTAGAGTTAAATGTTTTGAATGCAACCAGTGGGGCCATGTGGCATACAGGTGTCCACAGAGGCAAGGTGGGTAACAAAAGGTGAGAGAGCCAGTAAGTGGGAAAGACATAGTGCCAATAGTAAGTTGTCTTGAGACAACAAGGGTACCAAATTATCATCCTGCAGATGTCCTGAAAGAGAAGGATTTGGAAAAGGCAGTAACATGTGTTTGTGCAGTTACATGTAGTCAGGCTTGGAGACCAGCATGTGGGTCTGGTAGCCAGGGAGAGACCCATACAGACTGCATACTTGCAACCAGGACTGGTGAGGTGGTTATTTCAGGGAGGGAGCTACCCTGTAGCAGTAAGACTGAAGGTGAGCCACAGCTGCTTGGGGGTACTGATGGTCCCTTGGATAGAGTGACTGCAAAGGTAGAGGTGAGTAGTAGTACTCAGGCTGACAGTGAGGCACCACTGTCAGAGGATGCCAGACTTCCTGTGGAAGGGGAGCTGGAAAGGGTTACAAGGAGAGAGTTAAGACGGGCTCAGCTCTCAGACCCCACATTGCAAGGCCTGAGGCAGGTAGCTAGGGAGGCACCTGATTATCAAGGAAAGGACACATCTGTATACTGGGATAAAGGGTTACTGTACAGAGATTGGACCCCTGAGGAAGGGCTAGAAGGTGAGAGAGTACAGCAGTTGGTAGTGCCTGGAGCCTACCATCTGGCACTTCTAGCCATAGCCCAAGATATTCCTTTTGCAGGTCATATGGGCATAAATTGTACAAAGAGGCATATTATGCAGAACTGCTATTGGCCTGGAATTTCCAGAGATGTAACAGGGTACTGCAGCACCTGTGAGCAGTGCCAAAATGTAGGCAAGGCAGGAGACAAGGTGAAAGCTTCTTTGATGCCTTTGCCTGTGATTGAAAAGCCATTTCGGAGGGTAGCTATGGATATTGTGGGTCCTCTGAGTACCCCATGTTCCACAAGGAAAAAGTATATCCTACTGGTAGTGGATTATACTACATGATACCCTGAGGCAGTGGCTTTGCCCTCCATTGAGGCAGAAAAGGTGGCAAATGCTTTGTTAGAGATTTTCAGCAGGGTAGGTTTCCCAAAAGAAATACTGACGGACAGAGGTGCCAATTTAATGTCAGACTTGCTGGCTTGTCTGTGGAAGTCCTGTGGGGTGAAGCACATGAAGACCACCCCCTACCATTCCCAGATTAATGGTCTTGTTGAGAGGTTAAACTCTACAATCAAGTCCTTGCTATGGACATTTGCAGATCAGTTTAAGAGGGAGTGGGACAAATATTTGCCCCATCTGTTGTTTGCTTACAGAGAGGTTCCCCAGGAATCCACAGTTTTTTCACCCTTTGAGTTGCTGTATGGGAATAGAGTGAGGGGACCTCCAGATTTAACTTGAGATGAGTGGGAAGGTGAGTGAGAGTCTCACAAGGAGTGTTGCGGCATACATCCAACCTGGCAGAAGCCCCAAAACAGAAAAAAGTGTGGTTTGACAGGAATGCTCGAACTAGAGAGTATGCTGTGGGGCAGCAGATAATGGTTCTCATTACTGTCAGACACAAGCTGCAAGCAGCTTGGGAGAACCCTACAAGGTGGTAAGAAAGGTAAGTGATGTTAATTACATGGTGGAACTTACTAGGCAGAAGGCAGGGGCACAAATTGTACCATGTTAACATGATAAAACCTTACCATGATAGGGAGGCCCTTGTGCTGAGCATTTGCAGTGGATTGCAGGAGGAGTCTAAGGGAGATCTGGGGACTGATCTCCTCAATGAGGCTCGGGCTGACACCTCAGTGGAAGGTGTAGCAATGTCCCAGCAGCTATCTCCTTCCCAGGTTTGAGAAATCCGAGCAGTGTTGCAGGAATCTGAGGACATGTTTACTCGGAAACCAGGGTGCACCCACCTGGGGCAGCACCAGGTGGATACAGGACCCCAAAGGCCTATTAGGCAGGCCCCTTATAGAGTGCCTGAGAGAGTCAAACAAATTCTAAGGAAGGAGGTACAGGAGATGTTGGAACTAGGGGTGATTCAAGAGTCCAACAGTCCCTGGGCCTCCCCAGTGGTGCTGGTGCCAAAGAAGGATGGCAGCACCAGGTTCTGTGCGGACTACAGGAAATTAGTCACACAGAGTCAGAAGCTTACCCCATACCTAGGACAGATGAGGCCCTACAGCAGCTGGGTGGGGCTAAGTATCTTTCCACTACTGATCTTACCAAGGGCTACTAGCAGGTGCCCTTGACTCCCAGTGCTAGAGAGAAGTCAGCCTTTGTGACTCCTTTTGGTTTGTATGAGTTGACAATGATGCCCTTTGGGATTAAGAATGCCCCAGGAACTTCCCAGAGGCTGGTAGATCATATCATAGCAGGAGCAGGAGGGTTTGCTCTTGCTTACCTAGATGATATTGCCATCTACAGCCATTCCTGGCAAAAGCACCTTCAACATGTCAGGGAGGTGCCGGGCAACTACAGAGGGCATTAGTTAAACAATAATAAGCAAAATCACATAAGGCAGGCAAATCACACATGAACAAACACAAATAACAATGAATTTGTTCCTGGAAGCTAAAACTGCATAATACATTTATGCCAGGTAGGCAATCAACTGAGGAGTTTCCATAACTGTAGACAGTAAGAAAAAAGTAGGAAGGAAGGTAGGCTGGATTAGAAGAGATTAAGAGAAGACTTAAGTAATGCATGGACAGAGCCAGGAGTTCATTAGATGTGACTTGAGAGAGTCTTTGAACTGTATTATGGAAGATGCAGAAGTCACATTATGGGGGAGATTATTCCATTTTTAGCTATAGTATGAGAGAGAAGAGCTTTTGCTGCAGTGTTGTTAGCTCTACAGATATAGGGGAAGGATTTGTCAGTGGAATGGAGGGGACGATTTGTTGAGTATTGGGTCAGTAGTTGATTTAGAGCTGGTGTTTTTTGAGGGTCCCTTAGGATGGTGTAGGCTAGAACTAGTTGATTGTAAGTAAGTAATTGAGGAAGTTCTAGTCATTGTAGGCCTTTCAGGGCTAGGCAGTGATAGGTTCTAAATGTTGAGTTATTTGCAAATTTGGCAATTTTATTGCAACATGACAAGTTTGTCTAGATCTGATTTGAGTTAGAATTGGTGCTGCATACATTAGGGTGAACAATAGGTGTGTTTGAGCTACGGTGACCCGAGCCTGATCTGATAGTAAGTTTTTGTTTCTGTTTATGTACTTTTTTTATGGATTGGGAAATGTGGACATGAAAGTAAAGATTGTTGTTAATGTCTACACCAAGGAGTTAGTATGGGGAGAAGGAGAGATTACAGTGCTATTATTAGAAGTGATAGTGAAGGAATGAGGAGAAGTTTTAGGATTTGTTGGGGGTGAATAGGAGTAATTTGGTCTTGTTGGGATTTAGGATAAGTTGGATATCAGTAATCTATCTTTCTACAGAGCTAAAAGATTCCTGGGTGAGTTGTTGTAAAGTGTTTAGTGATGAGGCTGAGCAGATACTTGTTGAATCATCTGTGTAGTGTATAAGTGAGGCATGCTGGGTGGAGGTGTGTAGTTTACTGGTGAAAACTGAGAAAAGAAGTGGACCCTAGATTGATCCTTGTGGTACGCCTATGGCAGTTGGGAGTAGAGGGGACAGTATGCCTTGCCATTTGACAGACTGCTGTCTGTCTGATAGACAGTTTTTGAACCAGGTGATAGTGGGGGGGGGGGGGTGGCAAAGTAAAGGGAGGATAGAGTGTCTAATAGAATGGTGTGTGAGACCATATCAAATGCTTTGGAGAGATCTAGGAATATAGCTAAGACAAAGTTATTGTTGTTTCTATGTTGGTTGACCTGATTAATAAAAGAGAGAAGTGTGGTAGTTGTGCTATGAAACCATGCTGTGTGGTGGATAGGAGATTATGTGCATTCAGGAAATGCATAACTTGAGTGCGAATGCACTTTTCAAGTAGCTTGGATAAGGGAGATAAAATAGGAATGGGGGGTAGTTTGAAAGGTCATAGGAGTTGACACCTTTATGTAGAGGGATAATATATGAGACTGTAGGCTTCCTGTATGGAGCAGTTGAGAAGGATTGAGACTGGGTAGGCTAAGGATTCAGCTGCTATTTTTAGGATGTTAGCAGGTATACCATAGGCTGCAGGAGTGGTGGGTTTAATTTTTAAGAGGAGTCTTTTGATTACTGAGGTGGGTACAGGAGAGAGAGTAAAGGAAAGTGAATTATCAGGACTTTTGGATGGGGTAGATAGAATGCTATTTTTGGATAGCTGGGCAGATAGTGACACAATAGATTCTGTAAAGTGATGATTAAATTGAGAAGGTATATCGTCATTAGTAGCACTGGTGTTGCGAACTGGAGTGGTAGTTTTGTCAGGTTTTAGTATAGAGTTATTAGCTTGCCAAAACTTTTGGGGATTTTTGGAATTTTTGTCTTGGATGCCTAGAAGTAGTTTGGTTTGTCAACTTTAGTTTGTTATTTGGCCTGATTCCTAAGTTGTTGGTAATTTTGTTTGGTTAGGATAGTGTTATTTTTTTCCAGATTTTCCGAGCTTTATCTCTGGAGTTTAGTAAAGCTCTTGTGCTCCTATTTAGCCATATGGCGTAGTTTGCTTTAGTTCTAATTTTAATAATGGGAGCGACTGTATTAAGGACATTCATGAAAGTACTGTTGAAGTAATCTACTGCTTGGTCTAATTCAAGAGTTCTTAATGGAGCCCGGTTGCATTGTTTTAGAATACTTTTAAGAGTTTGTGGGTTTACTCTGTGGTTGTCCCTGATTTGCTTATAAACTACAGGTTTGGGTATGTTAGCTCATTTCCATAGGAGGAATGTGGGGAGCCCATCTGGTAGACAGCCTACCTGGTATTTTTGTTTGGGGCAGTTCACCAAAGTCCAATCAAGAATAGATTGTTTTTGAGATCTTTTGTCCACTCTTATTGGGTTCTTGGATGAGTTGAGAGAATGTGCCACACCAGAATAGGTCCCTGCACATAAGTAAATGCACAGCTTCAAAAATTGCAAAGTATCCAAACAAAAATGAACCAGCAGCTGTAAGCTGTAGAATATATCAAAATATATTTATTAAGTTACATATAAACAACAAAAATAACAGACCGGTTTCGGCTACAATAATTCCTTAGCTTTCATCAGTGTTGAAAACAGAATCATTCATTTGTGCCTTTTAAACAAAAATACAGATTGGTTACATACCATGATTGGTTGACTCATAAATATTCATTTAGCCCGGGTGGAAAAAGTCCACCCAGTTTAATGATCCATTTTTTTCTCTTTTGCATCCAGTGTAGAATGCCATCCTCCTTTTTTTGGATCTGTCACCCAATATTTTATCAATAATCATAAAATTAAAGGAAGCTGTGGGGTGTTTTATAGTGTGCTTATACAAGGCATCACTGGTTCTCTTTTGTCTTATGTCACTTAGATGTTCAGAGATCCGCAATCTAAATGGTCTGGAGGTCTTTTCTATGTAAAATGCAGAACAACTACACAAAGCCAAATATACTAGCCAGTCACTACTGCAGTTGGCAAAAAAGTCAATATCAAAAACCACACCGCAATTTCTGCTAGAGAATTGTTTAGAATTGGTAACCTTATTACAGTGGCGGCAATGGCCACAGGGCACGCATCCAGTCTGTCCCCCGAGATTGCTGTCTGAGTGGTGTTTGTAGAGGAAGTTTTGTTTGGTCGTTTGTAGTGACTCAGATGTGAATCCAGGTTCTTGCCTTTACGAAATGAAAAGTGACATGTGTCTCCAAAATTCTATGGCTAATACATCATCAATATCACTGACCAGGGGCTGTATCTTAACTCTCAAACCTCTAGGGGATATCCCTTTAGTCAAGTAGGCTTTGAAAAGTTTGCAATACCAGAAATTCGATCTTTAAGATCTCATGTTCTTATTTAGTTGCTGAAATAATGCCTAACATTGTTTCTCAGTAAAGTCAGATTGTTATTCCCAACATTGTTAGCATTGCCAAGTCCAAATATACCCAAATCCTCCCTATCAGAGGACAATCCTGCTAAGATCCTGGATAAATCCATAGTCAAATGGTGCCCTTTTAGTGATATATTAAGCAACTGAATAAGATGTACTACGTAACAAAAAAACTTTTGATATGATCAAATCCACAACCCAAGGCCAAACAACAGCCGATTAGAGAGCCTTAAATATCAAAGATAGTGTAACCCTTGTCAAAAACAGTTCACCAGAAGAGCGGTAAGGCTTGACAATGCTACGTCCAAAAAGAAAAAAATGTACCAATAGTCCATTGAATGGTAATTATTTATGCAGTGCTGTAGTAGGTAGTAAACATGTTTTTGTTAATTTTCCCAGAGGTAATATTCCAAACTGGAAAAAATATTAGTGTTCAAAATAACAAATATTATCCATGCAATGTCACGTCCACATATATCGTAAACCAATTCTGGTCAATCCATAACAAGTGTATATGCAATGTGGACAATAATGGCCCTTACATGTATGCAGTATCAAACTCTATGTATATAAAACAGCAAAGAACAAGCTAGAAACAATCAATTGATCCAATGAGAATGTTGCTGGCAACTCAGGTTGGTGATGGATCAAATAATAAGCCAAAAATACACAGCAAGATATCAATGTTGAAAAACATATAAAACAAATCTATCTAAAAATGTAGCATAGACCAGGATTATATAATCAGGTTGGATAGAACTAGCATAAAGCCCCCAAAAGATATATAGCAACTTTCATTGGAACAAAAATCAAACAGTGAGGTGGTGTTGTTCCTGGTTGAAAAATGATCAACCAATAAATACAATATCTATATATTACGATAACCAAGTAGAAGCAATACACAGAAGTTCTTTATAAAATTAGAACCAGTGAAGATATTAGATCCTCTTGCACTATATATATATATATATATATATATATATATATATATATATATATATATATTTTCCAGAATCAAATAAGTGGTCAAGAATGATGACCAAAGGCTACCCCATACACATGAAAAAAATCAATCTAAGTAGTCAAAGATGGCCATAATTCAAATTGAAATGCAGTGGGTAACATAACATGTATTTGACAATATTGCCTGAACAATATATACTCCTATCAAAATAAAGTTGGCACATAACGCAATCCTACATAATGAAACACATGTTCATAGATCCAATAGTTGTGGTGATAACCATCCACAATGTCAAATGAAATCCACAATGTCCTCACAAGTCCATTAGTAGAACGCTAGAGCCAGAAAAGGGAAAAAATATATTTGCAAAAGGCAATACGCAATGTTGAGCTCCTAATTATAAGACGATTTATTCAAAACATTTTTAAAGTTAGACTTTACTTCCTGCTCATACATTTATATAACCAAAAATAGCCATATGTCCACCCTGTAAAACAGTGGCCATCTCAGACATTGTTTGATACTTATCATACGATGAAACACCACCGAGTATAATAAACAACCCAAACAATTGGTTTATAAAAGTAGTAAACACCCAAATCCAAAAGGAAATGAGGAGACTGTTACCAATGTCCCGTATCTGCCTCAGTAAGTGTCCCAAACCATACGTTCAAACAACCTGGAAAATAATCCAAGTACCGCTTGATTCAAAATGGTGGTGAACCACAAAATGTAAATGTTATATGGATCCAAACATTGCCGCCCAATTCAGATGCTTCACCAGTAACCTTTTCACCCAAATGAAGCCATGCATAGTCCCTGGAAATGAAGTTCACACTGTCCAATATATTCTTGAAGAAATTATGTGAAAAACGACAAGTTCAGTTAGAAAACAAAAATTAAGCAGATCCGTATGAATGCAGACCCCTGATAGAATGAAGTCGCAACAACAATTTAACTGGAAATTCAATCTCTTCCTCCTTACTGCAGTAAGCACACACCCAAAAAATAAAATATGGAATGAAAAACCAGATGACAGTGCTGATGCAAATTAGCCTTCAAGGAATCTTTCATGCAGATAGTGTAAACTGTTCAAAGCAGCCGTTGTCAGGAAATACATATACATAGAGCAAAAAATGAAAACAAGGTTTAGTAAAGCCCAATATATGCTGCAAAGAGTGTTACAAACCATAGGATAGTCCTCATAATGTACAGCGCTGTTGAAACATAAAAGCTATATCACGTTGGCATAGGCCCCAGATTGCCATATATTTAAGCAGACTGTCAGCAACCTCGCAAGTAGAAAAAAAAACAATGAAATCCCCTAACAGCTTCTTGTCCACAATATAGGATGGTCTCAGTTGGTGTTCATAATTAAAATAATGGATCAAAAAAGTAGTAGTCTTAGATTGTAGATGTATTATAAATCCAAATATGGTGACTCAGGCCAGCATGACCTGAACATACAGCAAACCACAGACCCACAGCAAGGCAGGAAATATGCCACACCAGAATAGGTCCCTGCACGTAGGTAAATGCACGGCTCCAAAAACTGCAAAGTATCCAAACAAAAATGAGCCAGCAACTGTAAGCTGTAGAATATATCAAAATATATTTATTAAGTTACATATAAAGAACAAAAATAACAGACTGGTTTCGGCTAGAACAATTTCTTAGCCTTCATCAGTATTGAAAACAGAATCATTCATTTGTTCCTTTTAAACAAAAATACAAATTGGTTACATACCGTAATTGGTTGACTCAAATATTCATTTAGCCCAGGTGGAAAAAGTCCACCCGGTTTAATGATCCATTTTTTTCTCTTTTGCATCCAATATAGAGTGCCATCCTCCTTTTTTTGGATCTGTCACCCAATATTTTATCAATAATCATAAAATTAAAGGAAGCTGTGGGGTGTTTTATAGTGTGCTTATACAAGGCATTACTGGTTTTCTTTTGTCTTATGTCACTTAGATATTCAGAGATCTTCAATCTAAATGGCCTGGAGGTCTGTTCCTATGTAAAATGCAGAACAACTGCATGAAGCCAAATATACTAGCCAGTCACTACTGCAGTTGGCAAAAAAGTCAATATCAAAAACCACACCGCAATTTCTGCTAGAGAATTGTTTAGACTTGGTAACCTTATTACAGTGGCTGCAATGGCCACAGGGCACGCATCCAGTCAGTCTGTCCCCCGAGATTGTTGTTTGCGCGGTGTTTGTAGAGGAAGTTTTGTGTGGTCATTTGTAGCGACTCAGATGTGACCCCAGGTTCTTGCCTTTACGAAATGAAAAGTGACATGTGTCTCCAAGACATTGTGTTAGGGTGTTATCGGCCAGTAGTATGTTCCAATGTCTCCTTACGATGTCCATGAGTGTGTTAGTGTACCTAACATAAGGGGTCATAAAATGGATAACATTGCCAGTACCCCGATGCTTTTCCTTATATTTGAGCAAATCCTCTGTGTTAAGATTAGCAGCATAGTTGCTTGCTCCTAGAAAATAACCCATGTTATAATCCCTGTTTCTAAACCTGTTAACCATATCTTTAAGAAAAATTATAGGAGAAGCATTGGGGTACTGGCAATGTTATCTGTTTTGCAAAAGAGAAAAAATGGATCATAAAACTGGGTGGACTTTTCCCACCCGGGTTAAATGAATATTTATGAGTCAATCAATCATGGTATGTAACCAATTTGTATTTTTGTTTAAAAGGAACAAATCAATGATTTTGTTTTCAACACTGATGAAGGCTAAGAAATTGTTCTAGCCGAAACTGGTCTGTTATTTTTGTTCTTTATATGTAACTTAATAAATATATTTTGATATATTCTACAGCTCACAGTTGCTGGCTCATTTTTGTTTAATGAGTTGAGAGAACCCATATAAGTTAATGTGGTTGCAGGGGTTGTTAAAGTTGCAAGCTAGCCAGTCAGAATTTAGGTCACCTAATAGGATTGTTTCCTGAGGGAGATTATCTTTTGTCCATTGTAATATTTCCTCGATTGTAGGAGAGTTGTTACCTGGAGGGATAAAGCTACAGAAAATGCTTATCTTCTTTTTCTTGTTTAGCAACAGAACTGAACCTAGGGTTTTGGCATTATTTAATTGAGGTAGAGAAGTTTGTAGAGGTTGGAGGTTGAGTGAGAGAATTGCAACTCCGCCTCCCTTCCTCGCTGTTCTATCTAGTCTTAGGATATTATATCCTGGAGGGAGGATTTCTTCATTTTGGGTGGTGGGTTTTAGCCAGTCTCAGTAATAGTTAGTGTATCGGGGGAATAGTGAGCTATGAGTGCGTGCAAGTCAGATAGTTTGTTAGATATACTTCTAGAGTTAAGGTTAAGGTTAATAATAGGTAGGTCTGATGTCTGTCTGTTTGATAGTATGGTATTATGTGGTCCTGGGTTTGGGTGTATGCCCCCTGAGATAAGTAACCACTTTCTAAGAAGTAGTTCAATTTAATTGCATGTGCTACTTCTGTGTTAGATCTAGGTGATGTATTTGTAGTGAAGGGTCATGCAGTGTCTGTCTCATATATATATGTAGTATAGTGCTGTGATTAAATGACTTTTTAAATGAAAAACCAATGCGAATGCATGTAGCCGGCTTAAGGCAACCACCAAACCCGCGTCAAGCCCGCAATTATCTTCCTGCGCATGAGGGCTCCCACATGAAGCAGCCATATCCCTGTATCCCTGCTCCTTGCTTGTCACTTCCCGGATGTTCACACAGTTGTGTTAACATCATTGAGCGATTATGTTTTTTTTTTTTTTTTTTTGAAATATTTGCCTGTAAGCTGCACTAAATCAGGTCTGCTTCAGTGAAGCAAGAGACCTGATTAGCTGCAGCAGCCAGGGAGTAAAGTTAGAGTTTCCTGATTGGCTGCAGCTTCCAAATTGTTATGTTTAAGGATCGACAACAATATTTTCATACTGAATATGGGAGTATTTCTGACTTTTTTATTGGATATTCCACTGAATTTCATTATGTTTCCATATGGCATAGAACAGGTTATGATCTCTAAGAGTGTCTGGCATAATTCCTGCATGGGTAATTTGATGGGATCTATTGTTAATATGCAGTCTAAAATACTTTATTTTCTTTTAACATTATCAGTCATTGAGGTTGAATTTATAAGTTATGTTGGTTTGTATAGACAAATACTTGGGTGAATAGCATTTTGAGTTCTCTTACAACAGCCCTCCTGCCCACCCCTCATTTAGCAGGATTCCACACACACACTGCCTTCTTGGACAAGCTCACTCCTGATTTCTGGACTGAACACCCCAAAATCTGGTCCTAGTTCTTCCTTTCTACATCACACCTCACCTACTCTTCTGTATACTTTTCACAAGATTTACTGTTCCAGTACTTGTCAGTCAGCCCCTGTGCCATCACCTGTCATATGCTCCCACATTTATTTCCATCTTTCCCTTCCTAACCTCATTTATGTCTCTCTAATCCCTGCCTGTGTCTTTCTAATCCATCCATAGCCCCCCTTTCCCATTTTTGCACACGGGGTTGGGGTGTCGCATCAACATTGACAATTATCTTAACCCACTATTCACACTACCAGGTGGCTATCCCTGCCATTGTTGTTCTTACACACACACACACACACACACACACACACACACGCACGCATGCACGCACACACACACACACACGCACACACACACCTATGGCCAGTTTTATCTAAAGCCAATGTTAAAACTACCAGGAGGCTATCCCTGCCATCATTGTTCTTCCATACCCTAGCATGTGCACACACACTCACACCTATGGACAGTTTTATGTAAAGCCAATGTTCACACTACCAGGTGGTTATCCCTGCCATTGTTGTTATTACATACCCACACACATCTTTGGCCAGTTTTATCTAAAGCCAATGTTAACACTACCAGGTTGCTATTTCTGCCATCATTGGTCTTCCATACCCTTGCACGTGCACACACACTCACACCTCTGGCCAGTTTTATGTAAAGCCAATGTTCACACTATGAGGTGGCTATCCCTGCCATTGTTGTTCTTACATACATACACACACCTATGGCCAGTTTTATCTAAAGCCAATGTTAAAACTACCAGGTGGCTATCCCTGCCATTGTTGTTTTTACACACACACACACACACACACACACACACACACACACACACACACACACACACACACACACACACCTATGGTCAGTTTTATCTAAAGCCAATGTTAAAATTACCAGGTGGCGATCCCTGCCATCGGTGGTCTTCCATGCCCTCGCATGTGCACACACACTCACACCTATGGCCAGTTTTATGTAAAGCCAATGTTAAAATTACCAGGTGGTTATCCCTGCCATCGTTGGTCTTCCATACCCTCGCACGTGCACACACACCTATGGCCAGTTTTATGTAAAGCCAATGTTCACACTACCAGGTGGCTATCCCTGCCATCGCTGTTCTTCCATACCCTTGCACATGCACACACGATCATACCTATAGCCAGTTTACAGTGTCTAATCCACCTGCCTGAATCTTTCTAATGCTATTACTAATCTTAAGCTGAAAAAGTCTAAGAAATTGTCATTCAGGTGTACTCGGTTATCCCCATATTCACCTAGTTCCAACTGTTTAGTGTCATCATATGTTACTGTAAACCCAGCTCTCAATAAAGCCTCCATGTTGATCCACTCTTTATGGAGTTGTGTGCATCTTATATATACATATATATATATATATATATATATATAACCTCCTCTTCCCTTCCGCATAATTTGAGATATTACAGCATCACAACATGACTCGTACATATGCTGATGTCTTAAAGAAATCCTTGCCTAAGCCTCCCAGGTCTTCATGGTATCCTACTAGCCTACCTTAGTCATGTAACCAAAGTACTACCAGCACACTCACAACTACTGAGAGTCATCTGTACTGCAAGCCTTTACTCTTAAGGTCCCAGAAGCCTGACACACATCCCAGAAATGTTTTGTCAGATTCTTCATGAAACAAACCTGGAACTGGTTGAAAGTCTAGCTATACTCAATAAGATTAATTATCATTAGCACAATGCAGCCAGTCATAAAACCCAGTCTATTCCAACCACAAAGCCATCACTATCCTTATGATCTGGGCTGCATCAAGAGCCATATACAGCATTTTACTGAATTCTTCTGTGATGCCATCATTAATGAAGGTTATTGTAATGCATTTGTACCTTTCTGATCGGGCCTGTTATTTGTATACAGGTGGCCTCTGTACAGTGAATAAGGCAATGTTTGATGCGGTTCTATCTGAAAGTCTAAGCCTGGAGCATATCACTGAGGGTGCTAGCACCAGCCTGAGGAACCTAATGCAAAAAATTAATGTCAGCAATGAAAAAAAATGTGATAGTAAAATTCAGACTCAATTAGAGTCAGTATGCACCCTGTTTATTAGATGGCCACGAGATCTGCCTGGAATTAACAGCATGCATGCACCTATTTTCCTTCATCAAAATAAGCCTCTTATCTCAAATTCAACAGGGCTGTGCCCCTCTTTAACCATGAATTCTACTAACTCAACCAGATGCAATAAATACATTTTGATATAAGTCAATGACTGGCCCTGTACTGCCATTAAGAAAGTATAATTTTCAAGATTTATGTTTTTCTTTAAAACTTCAAGATTACAAACTCCTTCCTTTAAGAGGATTGCAGTTACAGATTTCACTTTCTTTTTTTAGTATTTGTTAACCAAGTAGACAGACTGATCTACTGACCCTCTTCACCCTCCCACAGGTTGGGTGAAAACTACAGTGGTACAATGTTGTAGATATTTACATCTGGGAAGTAGAATGGATGTATTGCTCTATGAGGTGTATGGATCTGTCATAGGGTTTCCCTACATGCAGAAACATACTCAGGATTTTGCAGTAATAGTCAAACATTTCACTCTTCACTTACTTCGGTAAACACTGCTTTATTTGCTTTACTGTAGCAATGCCACAGGGAAATATCTCAACTGAAATTATACATATTGTTTTCCGACTGTGCTGTTTCTGAAAATAGCATGGTATCATTAGCTTGTATAAGATTATGAAGAAAGGGCTTTTAAATCATATCTGTGTCTTTAATGGTCTGAATGTAATAACACTATACAGTGATCGTTAAATGGTGCTTGATGAGCTTGACAGGAAAGGGGGCATGAAGGCAACGTGGTCACACTTTATATTCTCCGGGGGAGGACCCCAACTTAAAACTTGGTGGGGGCCCCATCATGCCAGCACCAGCCCTGCAAATGCATTAAACAGATGACATACAGTGTTTTTGTGTGTAACCTGAATCCAGAGACAAAGAAAATAACCAGCATTAAAAGATGGTCATATAAACATGTTTCATTGCTTGATCTAGAAAGAGAAAACTTAAACAACACTGTAGAAGTTTCTTAGCATGCTATTGTTGCTTTAGTAATAAACAGTTCACAATTATCCTGTACAGCATAACAATTGTATACTTTGCTGTATCCAGTCATGCTGATGTATGCATAAACCCCTGAGTCAAACGTGATACCTATAAACTTCATTAGGTTCAGAGCTGGGCACTGGTCAAATGTGGCCCTAAGCAGGCTAATGCACTGTCCACCCCATACGAATATCCCATCACTTGGCTGTCATTACTCAATTACACTAAAACATTGCCCAAATCTGTCAGTGTCCATACTATTTTACATTTTTACTTTTACAATGATCAGAGGAATTTGATTTAAAATTATTTCAGATTTTACAGCAGAAAGACTGATAGCCATTTGATAAAAACAGGCTCACACTAAAAATACTTGGCATAAGCAGTAGAAAACTCGTTTTCTCTTGAAACTCTTATTTATTGAAAATGTATCTGGCAACATATTAAACTACAAGACATGTGCTGGGACTCCATCAAGTAGTGCGGCACTAGTTAGGGTCTATGTGAAGGGTGCAGGATTTAAAAAAAAATGTGCAACACATTTGCCAACAGTTCAGGGCATAACTACTGTGAGTTGCAGGAACAAAACACACACACACACATATATATATATCTATATATATCTATATATATATATATATATATATATATATATATATATGAATGGGTCTATTGTGCATAACCAAACCGTCCTAATGTTGAATCTAAAACACTGATAAAATAAGTTTGATCATATAAGACAGCGAGGGGAAAAAAAAACAGTAATATTGAGAGAGGAAAACTATTTCCTCTCCTGATATTAAAACTAACCCCCCCAAAAATAAACACAAACCTCATATTTTTCTGAATAGTGACAGTGTTACAGGAAGGTTTTAATGAAGTTAAGATATAGGGTTAGGTGTGGGGAAAGGGGCAGCATTAGAGTTAGCACCCATTATTAAAGAAGGCAAGGGTCTCTGCCGCCCTGCACCACCTTAGTAATGGGGAATAACCCTAATCCTAATGCTGCCCCTTCCCCCACTCCTACACCATAACTTCATTAAAACCTTCCCATAACACTGCCACTACAAAAGACCGACCCAGACATACAAACATTCACAAACACATATAAACACTACAACTATCCCACAACAAAACCCTTACCCTAAAATACACAAACTTGCACACAAACACACAATGTCCACCCTTCACTCATCCTAACCCTAACCCACATCATTCTATACCATCAACATATCCACCATTAGGCCAACTGTACAGTCAACATTAAATCACATATAGGATGGTTCCCCTGCATTTGTCAAACAAACATACATTCAGTCAAATGCAGGGGAACCATCATATATAGATATATATATATATATATATATATATATATATATATATATATATATATATATATATGGGTCTACTTCAAATAAATGAAAGACCATTTACCCAGAAATTAATTTACTGAGACAAGATCGAAACGTTACATTACCAAATGAGACACACAGACTCCCACACACAAAACCATCAATTGCTGCCACTTGCATGACTATACAAATCAGATATCTACTTGAGAACAAGTGAATATATACAATCACAATTAATGGGCCAGAAATGTATATCAGCTTGCTGCTGTCAAAACCATACAACAGAACACATTGCAACCACTCTCTGCCCTCTCAACTACCAACCTTGAGAATCACAGATAAACTCCAAATTACTAACTGTGATCCCCAGTAAATTATTTACCTGAAAATGTTCTATAACATCCTAGTATCCTGGAGGTAAAGCAGTTTAAGAACAATTCTGCAGAAGGTAAGGGAAGTTCTCACACACATACACACAGACACACACACTCTTCCTCTCTCTCTCTCTGATCTTGCTAGCTAGACGATATGGAAGACTGACTGATCACATTCACAAGCATTGCAATCTCCCACCACCTGAGCATATCTCTCTCCAAATGTTCTTAAATGTTCCTCCAAACACAGAAAAAGTCATACTTAAAACTCAGTGGTAGACTGCAGCAGGCATGGTAGGTAGTAGGCCGGTAGACTTTAGCAGTCTCATGCAGAGCTAGTAATTATATGGCAGAACAGTGGCACAGAAAGCAGGTAACAGAGTGGCTGCACATAGAGAGGATTTTTTTTAAAAGCAGGCCAGGCCCCTAGATAGCACCAGGCCCTATAAAGCTGCCTATGTCACCTTATGATCAGACTCTGATTAGGTTAGATGTTCATTTTTCTTTGTAAGGAATCAATAACGGGACATAATGAGTTCAAAGCAAGCTGCTTTCAACATTTCAGAGACGTGAACCACTACTTGGAAGGTTTTTAAATATGCAAGCTTTTCTTGTGTACCCTATGTGCTGCAAAGTCATTAGAACAATGATATCTGACATGCAGTTACCTGGTTCTGCTCCGGGATGCTGGCATTTATCAGCCGTTTCATATATTTATCACCATGAATAAGGGTAAGTATGTGAAAATTAGGTGTCAGATTATAAAAGGTTTTGCTCTCAGTGTGTGTGTGCTTTGATTCCAAAAGGCTTGCTCTCAGTGTAAGTGGCTTACTCTAGTGCAAGGCCCATCTATAAACAGAATACAAAATAAATTGTAGTATCTGTAGGATTACTGGCACTTTATTACCAAGACAATGACTTCAGTTAGCGCTTTCGTCTCCCTTCACACTCAGACACTTCTTCAGACTAAAATTCATTGTTCATTACATACATTAAATACCCATTCTTGGGATACATCACCTAACAACATCCAATCTAAGTTAAGAAGACTAGTCACATGACAAAATAGGCTAAATTAAAGAAAAAGCCAAGACACATGATAAAATAGGCTAAATCGAGAAATAAAACTTCTACAAAAGTTCTAAAAAGCCAATGTTTTAACCCTTTTCTTTTTAAGTAAATGAATTCTTCTTTTCTGACAGTTATTTGCTTTTGCTGTGCTGCTTTTTGCTAATGATATCAATAATAAAACTGCCTATAAGCAGGCTTACAGTGGTGACCAGATTCCAAAAGACCTGCTCTCAATGTAAGTGGTCACCACATACAGAATAGAGATATCCTTATTCATCTTCTGGTCAATATACTTTTTGCCACAAAAATGAATGTTTTTAGCTTTAGATGCCAAGTAAAAATATTTTTATAGATAGCTGCAGATGATAATATTATGCATTACTTCAAAACCAGTGGGATTTTTTTTTCATTCTAAAAGATGCAAAAACTTCCAAATTTTCTACACTTACATACATTTTTAGAAGTAGAGTTGCACTTAAATTCCCACGTTAGTGACATCTGTTAAACTGCAACAAATACACAAAATAAATTACAAACACAGTTAAAAGTTCTGTACTTTTTTAGAAAAGAAAAGAAAATATTTACTCTGAGCATTTTTGTGTGAACTTCAGATATATGTCTGTACAACAACCTATTTTGATGTCCACTGGATTAAACACAGTGATATGCTTTTATCCTCTGAAACAGATTCCATAATGGGCAGTTAGGATTGCATACTATCAACTGTACAACACCTACAATTTGAAATATGCAGTCCTAACCCTGTCCACTATGGATACTGTACAGTAGTATTTGTAATTCTACTCAAATCATGAAAACACATTTCCTTAATCTAATAAGCTTTGTCAAGAAATGTTTGTTGACTGGTTGCTTTGAAATACTTTGCAAATAATGTTTGTTGAGCAGTTTTATTTCAAATGATCAAAAATGTATTTCTATCCTTGTTTTGGAGCTTTCTCTCACCGGCTCTCGACTGAAAATAGACATTTCAGTTCCCAGACAGATTTTCTCAGTAAACAAAAGTTAATAAATTAAATAAATAAATCTCTATATAATAAAATGTATTCTGTTTCAAAGGTCACCAGTCTTACCTGGCAACATTAGACTTACATCTACAGCTAGTCATTTTGCCAACACAACCAAATGAGTCAAAGCACTGACTATACATCAAACCAAATTAAATCTGATATACCAACAAACAGCCTTACAAATTGTATTTTCAACAAAAATATTGGGCTAGATTCAATAACACCTACACTAAGTGTATACAATCTGTATTAAAGAACATCCCTACAACATTTTATGTGCTTTCAAGTCACTCAGAAAGAATATACAAACTGTACATGTAGTCTACACTTTGTGGTAACCTTTACGAATCCCCCTCAGTATTTAAAGCTGCAAGAAAATCAATAGAAAAACTAAAATTAGGAGGAAGAATGTGTGAGTTATGCTTGTATTGTCTGTTCACTCAGTGTAGTGTAGGCTTTATTGAATCCCAGGGACTGATTATTCTCTCACTGTTCACTTAGTCACCAGTTAGTTTCACTACAACACTTTTTTTACTCAACTCACATACACACTTGCAAGGTTTGTTCTTAACTTGATAATACTGTGATAATGTGAGGTTATGCCAGGAGAAGTAAGGCAGTGGATGTGTACCATATACCAGCATGGCTAGCTGGAGTTTTGTAAAGAATTATATGTTAATTGTATATCAACTGATTTTTACAGGTGCTTGTGTTGAAAATGTATTTGTCAAGCTGCTTGTGTTAAAAAGTGTGTCAACAGTGGGTCCTGCTGGACAGAAAAAGAAATACACTTGTATGTCAGACTGTATTATAATTGTTGAAAATAATATTGTAACAGAGGATACCGAAGAGAAGAGGTTAATCTCAGTCCAGCTAACTTTTAAAAATAGTCTGAAATTAAATTACCAGGTAGGCCATAAAGATTGTATCTTAGAGTTCTGTTTGCAGCCAGAGACAAAATGTCTGTAAAAACAAGGACTAGGAATCCTGTTACACTGTCCTTAGCAGTGAATAAATTGCTACATTGGAAGGGTGGAAGTGTCAAAATGGTTTTCTGGCTTCCAGATGCTATCACACATATTAGCAAAGCTCTGTGTGTACAGTAACACATATATGTGAGATTCTAGTTGAGTTTCTAGTAAAAGGGGGTAAGTATGGGTACCAGAAGTGAGATGACCTGATGTGTGTGATGTCATTTTGAAATCCAGCACTAAAATTATGTTTTTAATACTAGATGAGACAGAAGTCTCGGAGCAGTCTGTTTTTGAAACCTGACAAAGAAGGAAGACCACTCACCCACTTCATCTTGCCTTGCTTTAGTAAGTAACCAGGGAATAGTAATTCTTTATATCATTCAGGAAGCTACAGTGAGATTAGTTACATACTGTCTTTCTGTATCGGTGTGAATCTATTCATCTGTGTTATTTTAGTATTTCCTGTGGTTGAAACTCTGGTGTTTATTTGTAAATAGATATTTAGTATTTTCGTGTTATTTTGTTATTTATTATTAAAAATATTTTAACTTTTCATTGTAGCCAGTCTTTTAGAGAATGTTTTAACTTTTCAGAGTACGTATATCTATTTACTGACACTGTAGCCACTCCTGGAAGCTTTACTGCATTGGTCAAACACTACCATTTGTACGGGTATTAATTTCACTCAGTATAATTGGGTAACCTTGTAAGAGCCTTAGAGTAGCTGGATTTGGAGTGTCCTGAAGTAATTATCTACCTTATAGTCTGGGCAGTGGGGCATAGCTAGTAAATCTGTTCCAGCCTTTCCCAGTTGTGAGTGTGTGAGTGTGTGTGAAAATCAAATGTCAAAGAGTGTGTGCGTCAGCTACTTGGAGCTGGGACACCCAGCACTGGTTTCACAGAAAGGGTGGTGGAGGACTTGGCCTGGGACACTCAACTGAGGACTCAATTCTATAGCTGCACCAGTGAGGAGTCTTATTGGGGGCCTTAAGAAAGACAGAGAGAGGGAAACCTAGACTCTGGACTGAGTGTGTTCCCTGTGTGCTCCTAAGGGAAATTGTGCTTTGTGCAGAGAGCTACATCTGGAAATACTGTGTGTACATATCTGTGTTCCAAGTGAATGTCCCCCACAGGTGTCAGTGGTGAAGATTCAAGCTCCTTGATTAATGGCCTACAGGAGGGGCATCACAAATAAGTTTATTCATTTGTATGAATTTAAACAGCCAAAAATAATTCAACCCAATTTTACACAGGTGGCTATTCAGTAGTTAGTTTTCTTAATCCAGAAAAAAGCTATCAAAGAGTATTTGCACTTAAAATAATGATGACCCATTTTAAATGCTTCATTAGCCATAAAAAGCTGGAAATGTTTCCTCTCAAGTTTGCATTTACTTGTTATGCAAAAATTACTCTCCTTTGCTTTTTACATATTTTGAAATGTCTAGGTCCATTTCAAAACACTGCTTACCCCATATCTCTCAGTTGCTCAAAATTTCTCTGAATGTCCAGATTTTTGACTTAGAAAAATTAGTTTTTTTCTGAAAAATCATTGAAGATTGGAGCCGCTAAATAATAACAGACTGAGTTTCAGACTTCATGGTTAATGTAAAACATGTTATTCTAGCAACTTTCTTCATTTATATGGGCAATATTTTAAAACTACTTCCTGATTTTGGACTTTTGCCTCCCCATTACTTTTGCCTTTGTTCAGAATTCTTGCATTATGAAGTTGACAGACATGATTGCCCCATTCTGTTTGTTTAAATAACCAGACTTAAAATGCTACTACACAAAAGTTGAGATGAAACAGAAAATGAAAAATAATCAATTTGCTTTCATGTCATTTTCTGTTTTTGCCAAAATTCTCTCTATTCACTCATTTCATCATTTGACCACTGATTTGACCATTTCTAGTATGAACATCACACAACTTATCTTTACTTTTCATTCTTGTACTATTCGATAAAAGTTGTTTGGTCTTATTTCTGTTTCTAAAATACATTTAACTGCATACTGAACATTGTAGAATCCAACCATCAATACATTCCTTTTGGAGAAGGCATATACCATTTGCAATACATACAGATATACTTTGCTTATTGTACTTGTCAGTATACTATTCAATATTGAATAATAGGTTTTGGTGATGTAACTCTTCTCAGTGTTTCATTTATTTCCTTTTCTTGTAATGAATCGAAGTGTAAATTGAACTGGCGCTCTGTCACCTTCCATTTTGTTGTGTTAAACCCCACCCCAGTCTATCCATTCTCATTACCAAGGTTCTGTGTTTCTCTTCCTTTACTTTAGCCCTAACCATTCGCCTTACAATTTTTAAACTGTACAAGATGTAATCTAAATTGGGTAGTCTTGTATTGACTTAGTAAATAAGGAAGCCTCAAACAAAGCTGTTCTAAAATTTCTCCTACTTAACCTTAGCGCATTTGCTATCCATATAAATTGCTTTATTTTTCTATTTAATGTTGACCAAAAGTTTTCCTATGGTGGTATGAAAAATCATGACTGACATATACAATTAGAGTTACTACAAATATTTTTCTCACCTACATTTTGATATCTAAATCCATCATCAACATTTTCCACGTACTTGTCTTGTCTAATTTATTTCCCAGATTGTTTGATTGCTTGTGCTACACTACTATAGCCCAAATACCAAGCTATTTCAACTTCTCATTTCCCCACAAATATAGTTAATTTTGTACCAAATCAAATGTGGGATTATAATTCACTCTATGCTGTTTGATTTTCTTTCATTTATTTTCTACCCTGAAATGTTTTAAACCTCTTTAGTTTGCCAAATAAGTGAATATAATATTACATAATCAGCGAATAATGTTAATTTCTTATGTTGACTAATAAAATGCAAAGAAGAGAGGTGAGAGAAGGCACCTTTGCCTAGTGCCACTACCTCAGTCAAAATGTCCAAGACAAAGATTCCCACACTACACCCCATTTTAATTCTAACCATTGAAGAAGGCTGAGGGTTCTATTTTCCCACCAGACAGATTATTTACTTTTCCAGGACCGACACTGCAGTGCAACATAAGGGGGGGGGGGGGCTACACTCCTGACTGCCATCCTTCTGATGAGACATTAAACCAAAGCCCCATCTGCATTAGATGGTAATAACGCAGGTGAATGTAAAAGATCCCATGTCACTTATCAAAAAGAGTAGGGGAAGCTCCCTAGTACCCTGGCCAAATTTCTCCTAGCAAGTATGAATACCACATTGTATATCACCTGAAAAGAGGCCACTGGCCCAGTGGGTCTAACCCAGTCAAAGTATAAACAGAAATAGAAAAATAAATTCAATGTATAAGTTGAATGTTAAGTATAGTAAGCTCATGCATGGAAACGGATGCAGTGTGTCATGAATTACAATCCAATTCATATGGGGATGGAGAGAGAACTAATGCAGGGGAAGCCTGGGGAGCAGGTGCCATACTTTTCACATGAAGTGAAAATGACATCAGTATTACAAAGTACAAGGTGAACAGCTAGACATGATTAATTTAGATGTCTGTAATGGAGTAACTAGAAGGCAGACCTGCAAATATGCAGCCTAATTATGCTATTTAGTCAGTGGAGCATCAAAAATGCATCACAACAAGCAGTGGAAGCATACTGGTCCTAAGTACTGGTCTTATAGGACTTATAGAAGATGGTTCTAATCCCACCGCTATATGTATAACTTTAGGCCTAATATTTATGAACAAAAACAGCATTGAAGAGCTACAAATAAAGAGTTTCAAACACAGGAAACTCAGATGAAGAAAACATGGACGTTCACCAGGCAAAACACAGAAAGGCAGACAAGACAACCATAATCAAGGATTATCAACAGAAAAAGCTACCTTGACAGAAAAAAAAAGATATAACTTTTCATGGATAAGTTACCAAAAGGAAAACAAAAATCAATTAGATAGGACAGTGTGGCTGCATGAGAAATAAGAATAAGAGAAGGGTACAAAACCTCGGAAAAAAAGGAAATTTAAGAATCTCTTCCATACTATATTAGTCAAGTGTGGAAAGGTAACATTTGGTTAACATTTTAAAGAAACAAAATTCCAAAGCAGCTCCCAAAATAAGTGTCCAGAACTATAAAACCACATTGGATGTATCCTAGAATATTAAAAAAATCCTTGTGAGAGGCTGTACATTGTCCAGTCATTCACACCTGACTGAACAAAGACAAATGCAGATTACAAGTTTATTTCCTTCACAAAATTAAGATCAGTTGCATACTATAATTTGCCAACTTGATTTTAGTGATAGTAACATTAGTATAACCACTAATATGACACAATTGAATATACCAAGGAGGAAAACAAATCTGATAGATTTCTTTGATTACACTGGCACAAAAAAGTCAGTGAAACAGAGTGGGCAACTGCCCAATAAATCTACAGTAATTTCCAATTCCTGACTTATAAGCATATTAAGCAGTTGTGGACCTGGAGCTAAGGAGGTACAAAAAGGAAGAACATACTGTGGCCTATAACACTGTCATGGTATACAGGTTAACCAATGAGGCTATGTGGATTGGTTCTGAGCCATTTACAAATATCATCATACCTAACATTTTAGAGTGAATTCTGCGAAATAGAACCACTGGATAAACATTTTTTGCAGAGCTAGTGAAATTATAAAGCGTCTCACTAAAGTGCAGCAACGTAGCTAGAGGTGACACAAAAGGAAACAAACGTGCATGTGTCACAATAATCCCAAGTTCACTTGAGTGATGAGAAACAAAATGATGACACCACATAACAGAGGATATGTGAGATAAATTACCAAAATATGCTAAACCTATGTGCCAAAAATGTGAACATGGTCAGAGGAATACTAGACTACACAGACGTGGATGTTGCCAAATGCAATAAAAAGAAGAAACTCCTTTATAATTAGTGTGGCTTAATTTTAAATACTCTGACTAGTTCTAAAGGTCTCTAAAGTGAATGAATGCGTACAGACGACAAAAAGTCCAGCAAACAAAATTCAAACTGTGCATTATGAACCAAATAAGAAAAAAAATTAAGGTATAACTACTACATGCATCTTAGAAGTAAAAACAAAGGGTTACAAAGGAAATATAAAATATTCTAAAACTGTAAAAATGGCACTTACAGACATTCACTTTTCAGGAAAAGTTCTAAACAAAAATAAGGTTATGTGTGGCAAGAGAAGTAGTAGAATATAATTTAAGTCAGTATTTCTTCATGTAGCTTGCGTGGTGGATTTTTAAAATGCACCTTAGAAAGGAAGGCCGACACTTCATCTGGGGAGTTTGGAAATGCTAAGATTAAGCTCATATGGGCCCTAAATGACAAGAAGCCATAAATGCTGAAACAACATGGAACCTGTCTGCGGCAACTGGAAACTATACAGACTTTTCATTGAAACAACAAACTTGAAAATTAAATGTAATGCTTATATAAACCATTGTGTAAGGACAAGCAGCCAAACAATTTTATTTTTTTATTATTTTACTTTGACTTAGTCAAGGAACTGATACAATACCAGTACTTGAATTGTAAATGAAAACTAACTCAACATACCACTATACTTCAAAATGAGGTAAAGTATACAAACATTTAGTCTATTTCACAATCTTCTACAGACAATACAATAAAAAAGCACTTACAAAGCACATATTCATACATCAGAAATCCTACCTGCAGGGCCAGAAACTGAACAGACTGAAAAAGACCAGTGGTTTGACCCAGACTGAAACTTGGCAGTTGTCTGTGGATATGATCTGTCTCCGTTAAAGCTATGTTTTGTTTAATTCTTTGTATAAGCCTTTTTTATGATTACCAAAGGAATATGTTTTAGAAATGGCAATTCTTTAAATACTGAGGAAGTTAGACTTGTGAATTCACACTATGAAACTGATTTATCACAAGTGTTTGCCCCCCCCCCCAATTTGTGTCTGACTGAATGAACACAAGAATACCACTTTCGGTAGTATTCATTGTATACACATTTCCCAGAGGTTAATTTAGAGATGACCCAGAGGAGGAAAAGTGAACCATGTCCCAGTTATCTCCCTGCAGGTACACCTTCTAGCTATTGTGCAGTCCCTACAGAAGTAGCTTGGTTCCAGTGCATACATCCTTGTGGCTATGCCACAGTTATCAGAAGAAATTGATGAAGGCTCAAGCCAGACTACCATTTAAAATGAGAAGTGCACCCAACAAATTTAGCATATGGCATGAATAGATTCATAGATTAGTACGAGACTAACTACCCTTGGAGGCCATTTTAACCCTAGCTAGTTACCCCACGTGAGAATCAAACCCTGCACCTTGCCAACCACCCAAAGCAGATCTTCTTTGTTTATATTACTACCTGACACACAGTGACACTGTTATATACAATTTCTGTTTCTGTACTTTAGTGCATGCAAGTTTCAACCTGGTTATGAGATCTATTTTATGCCTGAAAAAGAAGTCACAGAACCACTGCATTCCTACCTGAATTAAATACACATGATTTATTTCTACTTACAGGCAATGTAGTTTTGTGGGGGGGGGGGGTTCTACCTGCCTGCATGATATCCCTTACTGTGAACCTCTTCTATTCTGCTAACCCACATATTTTTTATAGTATGACACCACTGAGTTGTTCACCGTGTCAACATGTTGCATATCAAATGGCTCTTATTACATTTGTAAACATTAGGATTGTACATGGAGTTAACACACAAGTTCTCAAATACTTAGAGGAAAGTTATTTGGAAAAATGATGTATACCATCTCTAGTTCTCACAAGGAACATTCTTGCCTAGGAATCTTAAGCAATATTGTTGTAAAATAGCAATATTCATTGTAATATTTAATTATAATCTCCTTAACTGCTGTAAATGTAACATCAGCAGCACTGGTGCTTATGGCCATACATTTTTATGTGGCTCCAGATCTTAGACGTAGCTTTCTTTTGATGTTATTGGCCATTTGGGCAGTTTTTCCATCTCTCTCCACTTTGATTTAAAAGCTCACATTTGCACTTGTTTCCCCCCTTTCCTGTAACTAGTTTAGTCCAGATACAGATTCTTAGTATTAGCACTTGAATTTGCTCATTCATGATCAGCACTTGTTCAGAGCTTGTTGTAAGCACTAAATAACCTACTAATTACTACAGCACTCAACCTTCCTCATTACCTAGAGGAAAACAGTTTTGGTACTTACTTTCCTCACTTGCTTAGAGAAAAACAGCTCTTGTACTCACTTTCCTCACTTATCTAGAGGAAAATAGTTTTTTATTCAGGCATGTCCAAGGGTCAGCTCCTGGTGTTCTCTCCTGTCTATCTGATGAATCTGGGCATCTTGGGGCAATGTACAAATTGCCTCATGTAAACAGACAACCCTCTCCTCCTTCCACCCAACACTACAACCTGTGAGAGATGCACTTATCTAGCCAAACCGGAGGTAAAGCTCTCTCCAACCAAGACTGAACTTGACAGTCAAGAGGAGAAGGTAAACACTTGCACCACACCACACTCATCACATAGTCTCACTAAATCTACACCACAAAAATCCACACATAGAAACACAAAAACATTCATGGAGGCTCTCAGTAATAATCTGCTCAAGCAACAGAGACCTCCAAAGCAGAAATGCAAGCAACCTCCACCCCCCCAACACAACCCAAATGACACATCGCCCGCAGACTCAGTGTGCCACTCAACCACAGCCAATAAGGCAAAACAACGTACCCAACACACTAGTCATAGGTGACTCTATAGTCAGGCACACTGATGTCCCACTCACCAGACTAAACAAGGAGAAGGTTACTGTCAGCTGCCTGTCGGGTGCCAGGATCCACCACATAACCCACGCACTCAGGTCACTCCACAAGTACAAATATGACTCTGTCATTGTCCATGTTGGTGTGAACGACCTGAGATGTACCTCCCTGGAATACTTGAAAAGAAACATGGAAGAGCTCTCCGATCTTGTAGCCCAGGCAGGTATGACCCTAGCCCTGAGTAGCATTCTGCCATCACCCAGAATGATACTGCAGTACAAGGACAAAATGATTGACTTCTGGTCGTGGTGTTTCTTCTTTTTTGTGACTTCAACAATTGGCTAAGCTTCTGGTGTGATTCTAAAGGGATCCAGTATCTGTCTGCTTGGGACAACATGGTCGACAGACCATGATGCTTTCCCAGACATGGCCTGCACCTGTCACTCCTGGGATTCTGGATACTGGCTAAGGTTCTTGCCACCCCTATAGTGCCATTTTTAGGCAAGGTTCAAATGACAAATTCACCACCGTAACAGGAATGCAAGCAAAAACTGAGGGTGATGCTACTCAATCCTAGAAGTCTAAATCTCAAAATGCACTCATTCGAGGCACTCCTTAAAATGGAGAACATCGATATCTGTGCAGTGACTGAGGCCTGGTTCAAGACTCCAGAGAGCACCCCTGCCAGGCTATAACTCATACCACACTTTTCGGCCATGTAACCTGGACTGGAACACCAAATGCGGAGGTGTGTCCATATTCATTAAGGATATCCACACCTCCAGGCTAGTTCCTCAGCATAATGCAACCGAGGTTATCCAAGTGCAACTAACTCTGGGCAAAACTGCAATCCAAATTGTAGCTTGCTACAGATCGCCCACCATGCCCCAGGATTCCCACTCCTCTTTTCTTGATGTACTGGAAAATATTAGGGTTCAACCAAATACCCTAATAATGGGTGATTTCAACTACCCCACCATTAACTGGGAAAACTACTCATGTACCAACTCCTTCGCTCAATGCTTTCTGGAATTCATAAACTCCAATGCCCTGGATCAACTTATCCACACCCCCACCAGAGACAACAATATCCTAGTACTAGTCATTACCAACATGAGTGACTGGTGTTCCACACCTGAAGTCAGCACCTCATTGGTCCAATCCGACCATAAGCTAATCAGCCTAGATATCCACATCCTGCCCCACCCCACATTAAGGAAATCATGGTAAAAAATTTCTCCAAAGCCGGCTTCATGCTTCTTAAGACAGAAGTGGTGAACTTCATGACACCCATGCAGATGGACAATACAGTTATGACTACTGAATCCTACACAATTGCACTTTATAAGCACTTACATGAGTGCATGGATCATGCTATCCCAAACAGAACCAAGATGCTATCCTCCAAAAAAAGGAAGCCAATCTTTTGGTCCCCTGCCATAAACAAACTGTACAATAGAAGGAAGAAACCGTTGCATCAGAGAGTAAAATCCCATGAGTGGAGGAGCTCCCTGGTCAGCCTCAGTAAGAAGCTGCAATCCCTGATAAAATCCTCCAAAGCTAGCTACAAAAACAAAATCGCCACTGATTCTAAAGACAACCGCAAAGCATTCTATAGCTATGTCAAGAATCTCAATGGCAACACTCAGATCTGCTCTGAATTACACCACAATGGCACTAAATATATAGACCCAACTGATATTGCCAACATCCTGGCAGTTAGGTTCAGTGCTAACTTTACCCCCTTCTCACCCCCTAAAGAGCCCATCTCTATACCGGAAGAATGCAAAGTTCCTGTTATCATGGCTGCATAGGTAAAAAGGTAAAAACCACACTCTCCAAAGCCAAGAACACAGCATCCATGGGACCAGACAACATCCCAGGCTGCATTCTACACAAACTACAGAATGAACTGGCACCCCACCAAAGTACCATGTTCAATCATAGTCTCACCTCAGGCTTTGTGCCCGCTGAATGGTGCACCATGATGGTTATCCCACTCCACAAGGGGGGAGCCACCACGGACCCCAGGAACTATTGCCCCATTAGCCTGACGAGCCTGGTCTGCAAGACCATGGAACGTATCATCATGGAACTTAAAAACAAAGACATTGGTAATCTTCAGACTCTGGACCCCACCCAGTTTGGGTTTGTAAAAGGCAGATTATGTCTCCTAAACCTGATAGACTTCTTTGAAGCAGTCACCAAAGCCATAGACGAAGGTAAGGTGGTTCACACAGCCTATATAGATCTTGCCAAGGCTTTCAACACCATCCCCCACTCTGGAATTATAGATAAACTCACTAAACTAGGTATAAATCCCGATGTCACAAGATGGGTTGCCAACTGGCTCACTGACAGAACCCATAAGTAGCAGACTCCAAATCCGACTTCAGACCAGTGACAAGTGGAGTACCACAGGTTCAGTCCTGGGTCCTCTTCTGTTTGGTATCTACTTCTCTGAAGTACAGGCTAACACAGAAGGTCTTTGGCTAATGAAGTTTGCAGATGACTGCAAACTAGGAGCTATAATCAAAACTCCTAATGATGTGGGCATCCTACCAAAAGGGCCTCACTGAGACAGATGCCTAGTGTCAAAGCCATGGCCTCAAGTTCAATGCCAAAAAGTGCATTGTCATCCCCTTTGGTAAAAACTCTGTACCCATGAACTACAATATAGGTGGCAGTATACTTAACACCGAAAGTGTGATAAAAGACCTTGGGACACAGGTGGACAGTAGTCTCTCCTTTGATAATCACATCACCACAGTGGTCAGGAAATCCTTCTACATGGCACACCTCATCACAAAAGGTTTCTCATCCAGAAAAAAAGAGGTCATTGTTCCCCTCTACTCATCACTCATTAGACCCATTATAGAGTACAACGCCCTTTTTGGTATGTACCTCACAAGACATCTACAACAGCTGAAAAGGCTGCAGAAATACCTCACAAAGAGGATTACCGGCCTCAAACAGATGCCCTATGCAGGTCATCTCAAAAAACTTCATCTTTACTCTGTTGCATATTGCCTACTCAGTGATGATCTCTGCCTAACATACAAAGCTATGTCAAACCCAGAGCTGTTGGACATGCTCCACTTAAAGAAGTCCCAATCACTCCAAGCTACACACTCTAGGGACCTAAACCTTGTCACCACAATAAACAGAACATGCCGGAGGGATAGATTCCTGTCCCAGAGACTTCCCATACTCTGGAACAAACTACCTATCTATATCAAACAAAGTTCCTCATTAGTACTCTTCAAGAAAAATCTTCATGATTGGATGGGAAATAGGAAATTCACCCCTGGGGATCACTTTTGTGGCTCTGCTCGACAGTGGCACAGGAAAATAATTTTCTTGGGTGGCAAAAGCCAGGGTGCCTTTTTGTCTGGGCTTGTATAGGCCCCTAGGGCTGACAGCCTTGTACCTACCTATGAAACTATGTTTATTTTTTGCTGTTAACAGTCTGATAACCCTTTACCAGACTTTAATATTCCAACCCCATGGATTAATAACAAAAAATATAACTGATTTTACTCTAACAATGCATCCCTTTCCAAAACCAGCTGCACTACATTTAAGCCTGGTATTTCAGCTACTTTGTAATGTTACCTACATGCCCAAACAATCACTCTGTTGCAAATATGATTCACAAAATTATTTCCAACCTCTACATTATCTGTTATCTGCTAGCCAACATTGTAATTGTCCATAGTCCTGACTTTTCCTCTGCTCTTTAAAACTAACCATAGTCCTGATTTTTCCTCTGCTCTTTCAAACTAACCAAAATCCCGCTGGCATTACAAAAAGTAGATCCCTAGTTTTGTAATATGTTCTTCACTGACTTGAAAACTCAAGCATAATGAAAATATAAACTTAGCCTTACAAAAGCATGGTCATACAGCCTTACAAAAGCACAGTCACATGCTACCTCCAATACAAAACAGCCTGTGTATAAGGAGAGTACAAAAATGTACTTGGCTCAGTACAGACAATTTAATAAAAAGAAAAGAAAAATCCTAGTCTACAGAAACAGTCAGTGCTCCCAAACAAAAAATAATATTAAACCTGAAAACTCCATCAGGATGCATAATAATCTTTTCTATTTAACAACAGAGTAGTACTGGACAGAAATCAGTCCTTTTTTTTTTTTGTTCAAATAATTTTATTAATTTTTTCAAACAAAATAATAAACGTTTACATTTCAAGCGAGAATAAATTATAATGAACTATTTACAAAATGTACAAACAGCATCAAACCAAATATGAAAAAAGGAAAAACAATCTGAAATACACAAACAAAGAAAGTTACACATGATTAGAAAAAGTCATTTTACTTCTTCTCCACTTAAGAAGGTGAAACTGTGTCTGTTTTAAGTGTCTCAATAAGGGAGATAACTTTCTCCCAAGGATTATTAATCCATTTCTTAGGAAAGATTCTCAATTCCATGACTCATTTCCAACAGTGTTACATCTTTCAATAGAATTATAAAATTGTCAATAGTTGGAATGGAGGAGGACTTCCATTTCCTTGTGATGCATTTCTTAGTAACTGCCATTGTAGTCCAAAGAAGATAAAGGTCTTCGTTTTTGTAACAACAGTTTAATTTATATTCAGAAGAATTAGTGACTTTGACAAAATAAAGGAATCTATAAAAATGGCTTGTAGAAATTCACCAATATCTTCCCAGAATTTCTTAATGTGAGTACATTCATACATAATATGAGACCAATCAGCGTTACATTTTGAAGAACATCTCCAAAAAGTTATGTCATTAGAATTGTTGAATTCAGCAATTTTGTTGGGTGAATAGAAAGCTCTATGCAGAAACTTCCACAATAAATCTTTCCAAATTTGTATATTGGAGGTTAATTTAATAGAATATAATAAACTAGTTTTATTCTTTGTTCTTATTATTATAAGAAAATTATATAATTATATTATCTTTTATTTCTTTTATTCATAAAAGATGTTCTTTAGTGATAACATTTCAGAACTTTTGATTAGGATTGGCTTTGTAATTAATAATAATTTTGAATTTTAAATTTGTCCAATTAAAGTGTCTATACTTCATGTAAGTAAAATATGAGCTTAGGTATGGATTTAAAAGAAGAGTTATCTATTGTTCTGCATAAATATTGTGCATAGGGAAGTAGACTGCTAAGAGCTAACCAGTCTGAATTTGATAACTCAAATGTATTAATTAACCGACTTACATCCATGACTATCAAATTTTCCATACATTGGTACCAGCATATAAAACTTTTTGTTTTCCATGCATTAAGAGTATTTATAGGAATGTTATTGAAAACGTTTTTTTGCAATTTTAAAGGGAATTAATAAATGTAACCATAGTTTAATATCAATATTATTGTTTACAAAACTCTGGAAAGTGTTGTAAATATAATTTATATAGTTTAGATTAGTGGGTTTAGTAGAATTATATTGCAAATTCATACAGATAATTTGCCAGAGTTTATTAGTCTGTTCATTTAATTGTAAGTTTTTTTGTTAATTTACTTTCTTTTAGGAATATAGCAGTATGTAATGTTTTCCATGCAGAAGAGAATTTTAGATCAACCAATTTATTACCGTTTTGAAAATGGATGCTTTAATATAAGATTCTAAATCAGGAAAGTTAATTCCTCCCATTTCCCAATGTCTAATATGATTTAAGAAAACTATTAGATTTTTTTTTTGGGTACCAAAGAAAATTTATAAGGATTTTATTTAATTCTTTTAAAAGCTTTTTACTGGTAATTATAGGGATAGCTAGTGCGATGTAGTTTATTTTTGGGAGTAAAACCATCTTTACTAACTGCAACCTATCTTCAAATGTTAAATACAATTTATTCCATTTCCCAGCTAGTGATTTTAGGGTATTCACAATATTATTATAATTAGTAGATACAGTTAATTCTAAATTTTCACATAAAACAATCCCCAGATAATTTAAAGAGGAAACCTGTTTCCAAATTATTTGGTTTATGTTAGCATTAGAGTTGTTTTTTTTTTTATTTAACAATATATGATTTGACTTAGAACTATTAACTCTTAAACCTGAGATATTATAGAATTTTTCAACTAGTAAATTTAGTTCACATAGAGACTCATCTGAGTTAAAATGAGTAGTATATCATCGGCAAAGAGAATTAATTTGGAATTAAATTGATCAAAAACGTTAATGCCTTTAATTTTGGGGTTAAAACGAATTGCTGAGGAGAAAAGTTCTATTGCTAATGCAAATAACATTGGAGACATAGGACATTCCTGTTTAGTACCCTTAGTAATTGCAATAGCTTCGCGGACAGGTGATCCGCTGTGGTGACCCCTAACCGGGAAAAGCCGAAAGAAGAAGAAGAAGTAATTGCAATAGCTTATGATGTAAATAGGCCTAATTTTACATAGGCCAAATTGTCTTTATAAATATTTTTTATTAAAGTAATGAATTGTATAGGGAAATCATAAATGTGTAGGCTTTTGAAAAGATAATTCCAATTTAGTGAATCAAAAGCTTTTTCAATGTCTAAAGTGACTATTAAGGCCTCATGTTTGTCTCTATTTAAAACGTCTATAATGGTTAAAATTCTTTGAATTTTATCATGGGTATGTCTATTATAAATAAAACCAGTTTGGTAATCACCTATGACATGAATAAGTGATTTATTGATTCTATTAACCAATATAGACATAAGAATTTTATAGTCATTATTAAGCAGTGAAATTGGTCTATATGAACTGCATAAGTTGGGATTCTTATTTTCCTTTAGTATAGGAGTAATCAACAAATATCTCCATGAAGGTGGAATTGTGCCTTGTAACTATATTTCATTTAGCGCTTTTTGCATAATTGTTATAACAGAAGCTGGAAATAATTTGTAAATGTCAATAATGATCCCATCTATACCTGGAGCCTTATTATTTTTACTTTCTTTAATTTTTTCATTAATTTCTTTGAGAGTAGTTTGTTTTTGAATATTTATGATTAAACTTTCTGGTATTCTGTTTAAATTTAAGGAATCCAAGCATAAGTCTAAGTTGTTATGATATGAATCATTATTATTGTAGTGTTTTGTAAAATGAAATTTAAAGGCTTCCAAGATGTCACTTAAATCTGAGACATTTTTATTGTTTTTCCTTCATGAATTATATTTGTGATATTATTTTCTGTGGAATGTCTTTTGAATCTCATTGCTAGATTATGCATATATTTGGAGAGACAGAGAAAGAATTTAGTTTTAATTTTTCTAAAGCCAAATTGGTTTTGTGCGTTAAGATATCATTGTATTTTTTATTTAATTCCCCAATTTCTTTTTTTTTTTTTGCAACTAGATCTGTCACATCCTTGGAGTTAATTTCTATGATTTTGAATATTAACCAATTCTGATTCCCATTCCTTTGTTTTATTACACCAAGTAATAGTTTTGCCATAAAGATATGCCTTTAGGGAATCCCACAAAATAACTATTTATGTCACTAGTATAATTTGTATCTAAGAAGTATTGTATTTCCGAGTCCAGCCATGGTTGAACTGTTTTAATTTAGTGATGTAGGCCGAGATTCTTTTGATAAAAGTCAATCTCTTAAAATCTGTTTGAAATTCAAGAATGAGTGAGTTATGATCAGATAAGGGGCAAGGGATTATATAAAAATATATTTTCATTTTTAAATCTTGGGATACAAACATTTTCTCAATTCTTGTTTGGGTATTAAATCTATGATCACTATGAGAAAATAATAATGAATTATCTTTCTTAAGACTAATTGAGTTTAATAATTGCAAATTATCTATCCATTTTTAAGAGTTTTCCCTGTAGAAGTAATACGGAAAGGTCTTTTATTAGTAGTCTCCAAACTATCTAAGGTACAGTTAAAATCCCCTCCCAAAATTAAATTACCCTTCAAGGTTTTATTGATGAGATTTATATGCTTTTTAAATGTTCCTATTCCCATACCAGGGAACCAATATAAGTTCATCAAAGTCCAAATTCTGTTACTAAATCTTATTATTACAACTGATATAAGACCATCTTTGTCTTCATAGTTATAAATAACTTGAGGATTGGTGAAAATTTTCCTCCATAATATTAATACTCCTCTGTTTTTTTTTTACTATATGATGAATAAGATAACCTTAGAAATTCATTTGGATTCCAAATAAAGTTATCATTAGATTTAAAGTGAGTTTCCTGCAAAAATACCACTTGTGCTTTATTTAATTTTAGATATGTAAGTAAGTTGGATCTTTTCCTTGGGTTATTTAAACCATTAACATTTAAAGAGAGTAACACTATGTCCATCTTATTTATTTACAATTGAAGAGTATTTGAATTGGATATACTGACAAAATATTTTGTTATTTAATTGCTGTGTAACTTTCATACATATATTAAATCTAATAGACAGATTATTGAATCCTTTTGAATTACATAATTTAGAAATTAAAGGAGGCCAAAATCTCATACACGTGTACAAACAGATACTTAATGTAACCTTTTAACAAACATGTAATGAAAAACATTCGCAATCTGACAGAACTAAAAAGTTCAGTCAGATTAACCCTCATTACTGAAAATAAACCAAACTATAATGAAAGGTTAGAGGCTCCATTATATGTTTCTTTGGAGAATGTATGGTAAATTATTCCCAAGCATAAACAACTATTAATAACACACATGAATAAATGCTCATTGTGGAAAAACACTTAATATAGAATTCTGACTATAAAGTTTATCACAATTGACATTTGTGTGTGATAAACCAAGTACACAGTTTTGTATTGAACAAACATCTGTATAGTACAGCTAGAACATCATGAAAAGGTGTTAAAGATAATCCTGTTTCCTTCTATCACTAGTGGATCTCTATAGACCAATCATTTCATTCAGTATCTGGCTTACAGGATACACTATAGCCTGTGTTGTGAGGTATATTAACAGTAGTATCCACTATAAGCCCGAGCTTCTACTTTTTATTGTGGTATCTTTACTTTTATTATTTTTCCTTTTCCTTCTATTGAAGAAATAATAACATTTTAATGCTAGTCAATACTATTATACAATCCCTTCCACTGCACTATCAACATAATGGTGATTCTTCAGCATTATCTAGAGACAAAGCTTATTAATCTTGTTAATTTAAAATAGCTTTTTTTTTTTTTTTTTTTTTTTTTTTATTTAATGACAAGAACTAAGGTTAGTATTTACTTAATACCACAATCAGATCCAGAGTAAGAGAAATGCCTCTTTTCAAAGCCTTCTTCCATTGAAATGTGTGTCACAAGTGTGTTTTTTATAGAATCTCATTTTCGGTGGGTAATATTTTGGGAATGATATCTTCTACTGTCTATAAGTCATATCCAGAACAGTAGCGTGCAAGTGCTTTTCCCACAACTCTTTACTTTCTGCAGTACAACTAGCAAAACAAGAAACAGTACAAATCACACTCCATACAAATCGCTCTCCCCACAAACAGTGAACCAGTTTATTTTCTAAGATATCTATATTCACTCAAGTGAAGTAGCTTAACAACAGAGATCACAGTAATCTGTGCATAAAGAAACCCCTTGATGTATACAATTGCTACCAGAACGTGTTGTACAAGACAGCTTGCATGTAAAAGAAGAACACATCTTACTCATTACATTACACGGTACTCCAAATAGAGAGTTAATTTTTCATTAACTTGGAGTGAACCCTAATTAGTTTAATGCATGCGATAAAATGTTAGAATTTCTATCCTAATATAAACAAGAGTCACAGGGTCATGATTCACAGACATACAATATTTAAGCAGAAAAAACAGTACATTTTAATGCTGCATTACAGTAACGGAGTATTGACAGTAAAGTGGACTCTAAAATTATGCCACCCATTGAAATGAAAGTAAGATATCCACTCTATGTTCCTAAAATTAGTGGCTTTTCAACACAGTCTGTTCCCTAAAGGGGTAAATATATCATGAAATATGCAGTCCTGCTACTTAGAATGGTTTGTCTAAAAGAAGCAGCATGCATAAAAACATTCTCAGCTATGGACTTTACACCTGCAAAGTCTAAATTATAGCATAATGCTTCAGTTATAAATTTTCTCATAGTACATGCCACAATAGGAGATCAAAAATCAGCTACTACCTTACACACCCTTTTCCAATTGAACATGTAGCTGTTTCCCAATATATTACAAATCATTCCTTGTTACTAATCTGGCTATGATAAAACACAAGCACCATAAGGTTTCATTCTTATTTTATTTGTTGAACAAGTCATGTGTAATTCATGTCAATCTTTTAACATATCTTATTAAAAAGAGCTATTGTTAAATAATTCTGCTGTGCCCTCTATGTCCGTATAGCTTCAGATGTCTATACATTGTTCATTTTATGTTTATTATCTGGATTTCCTAGCTGATTTATTTATGTGTAATGGCCAGCAAATATATGCTTTGACAGATAATTTTATTCCAAATACATTCATGTACCTTAAAATTTCCTTACTTCATAACTTTTAAAACATTTTATGTTCAATGAAGTTAAACATTTTAAGAGATCTACTGTCTCTTTAAGGCAATGAGGAAGTGTATAGGGGCATGAACAGTTACTTTTCTAAAATGTTTTCCTTCAGACTCATATAAGAAGTTATGTAGGACAGGAAGAGATTCCTTCAGTATTTTGAATTAATATTCACTGAGTTAACAACCCGCGGTGGTGGTGCTGCGGTAGCGTTGTCACTTCACAGCAAGACGCTCTCCGGTTCGATTCTCAGCTAGAGCGCCTTCTGCATGGAGACATGCGTGAATGGGCATACCTTCATTGAAGGTTGTGCATCAGGCCTGGCAAGCCGGTACGTAAAAATCAACTGACAATCATTAGCGGACCGGAGTTCCGCTGTGGCGACCCCTAACCGGGAAAAGCCGAAAGACACAAAATTCACTGAGTTAACAGGAAGTGAGTGTGGATTACACAACAAGTTATGCAGAAGGAGGTTTCCTATGCTATACGAACAGATCAAAGTAAGTAAATAGATTTAACCATTAGGCATCATCGTAACCTTCCTAATACCCTTCAAATTTTTATTACTCCATCTAGTGACATAGTATATCTTAAATGAGATACTGATAAAAATGAAAGGGGTGTATCTTGTGAGTGAGTGAAAGAAATGAGCATTCTGTGTACAAATTAATGCAATAAGCGCATTTGCATGTTTGCAAGTTGTACAGAAATGATTGTTCACAAGTCTCGAGTTCGAGAAAGTCATTTTTTGAAAAAAAAAAAAGTAGTTTAACTGAAAAATCAAGACTGCGCTTGATATAATGATTCCACGGATATTATATACAATCAGATTGAATCAAAAGGCTTGTTTCATTATGGAAATTAAATAAATGTTTAAAACTCAGATGCCGTTTAGCAATAAAATACTACACAAATCCAAACCATCCTATGTAGATTCACTGTTACATTTCAATGTTCAAGATGTGTTATGTCATTTTTCCCATACATCGCTTTTCTATACTTTCCCATCCCAAATTAGTGTGAAATAGCAATGCCAGTTAGACTGTTATCAGTCTATTGCATATAAGTTAATAAATAAACCTAAAGTATTTATATGAAATTAATGACAATAGTGAAAGGAAATTAGTAAAATACTTGAGAAAATAGATAGACTATACATACTTTATTACATTTAGCAAGGACTTTTAGTTTTAGTTGATTCTTTGAGAGAAGCAGTAGAAGTAATACTTTTTGTATCAGTTCTTTGTTTTTTTTTTCTTCACATCAATCCAAGTATTTTTCTTAGGGGATCTTTTCAGTGAAGTAGTTGAAGACCAATCCATCTCCTCTGGAACTGTCATGATGTTATCGTTTTTGATGAAAGCAATTGCTTCCTCAATGTCATTAAATGTCCTCATTTCATTTGAAAAAAATTCTTATTTCTGCAGGAAATGCAAGTTGGGCTTTTATTTTGTTTTGCTTGAGTAACTTCACAAGTGGTCAAACTTTTTTTCTCATTTCTAAGACTCTGTAAAAATAGTCATTATCAAATCTAATTAGATTCTGCTTATACTTCAGTGGGCTTTTCCTCCAAGCACATTTAAGAACTAGTTCTTTGTCAAGATAAGAAATAAATTTTACTACAATGGATCTGGGTGTGGATGTAGATGATGAAGGAATAGGTTTCCTAAAAGCTCTATGAGCAATTTTTATACCATATGATAATCCTTTTAGATCTAGGAAGTCAGGTAACCAGGAATTAAGAAATGAAATAATATCATCACCTTCAGTCTTCTCAGGTGACCCAAAGATTCTTATATTAGATCGCCTTTCTCTGTTTTCCATATCATCCATCTTGTTGGCAAGCCACTTATTCTGTTGCTGAAGAAATTCACCGTGGATTTCCTACTCTCTAAGCCTTCCATCTATATCAGACAAAGACTCTGCGATGTATAATATTTTGGTCTGATGTTTCTGTAGTAGTTCTTTGAAGGTTTCAGTTTGTTTATGACAACTTTCTCTTAAATTTTCTAAGTTGTCCTTGAAACTGTACATTTTCAAAGATAACTCTTGTAAAGCAGAGGACATCAACTGGATTTCTTTTCTCAGAGTAGTTTCTGCATGTGAATTCTTTAAACCACTCATTTTCCCAGAACAGCTTTAAACTCCAGATATTTCTGACAGGAAATTTTTGGAGAATATATTCCAAAGTTATTATATTGGTAGTAAAGATGTTAAAGAACGTTATTTAACATTTTTTTCTAGAAAAAAATAATTATTTTTCTGTTATTTAAATTAGTTTTATGGAGCTCCAAAATAATGCTGCCTTCAGTCTGCCATCTAGGCTCCGCCTCCCTCAGAATTCAATCCTTAGTAGCCCATTCACTCACAATCAGCCATTTCTAACCCAGAGCACAATATTTCCTCCAGCTTTCTTCTACATCACTTCAACTTCAAACCACCACCTTCTATAAATGCATTAAGCATTACTCAGCTAGCAGCATCTTCATAACCATATCAACAATTCTCTCTTTAAAATACATCTATCTAAATTGTTATTAAACCTTCCCAAGAAATACCCTGCCACTAAAGAAGAGCTCGGTCTCAACTTTCTTATATAAAAAAAAAAAAAATATATATATATATATAGTCCTTCAAAATTAGCTGACTAGCATACAACTTAATAGTCTTTGATGTTACAAACTACATACATATTATGTCACACATTGTTCAGAACAGCTATAATTTCCCTTTCACTAAAGTCGCTTAACCCTACTAACCTAACTTAATTCTAGCTAATATTTAAACTACCAGAAGTAGACAAAACATTAGAAAAAAAAATCTATAAAATAAATTCTTGAACATTAACTTCGGCTATAAAATTAGACTTTAAGCCTTTGCCTTGTATTTCTTTAGTCTTCTTTTACTTCTCATCCTGTAAATGCTTCAGTCAAACCAGAAAAGTAGATCTTTAATGCACAGACACATGCACATGCACTTATATATACCATGTACATTTTAATTACACATGCACTTGTATATGCCTAGTATATTTTAAGTTACACATATACTAGTATATCCCTTGTATATTTTAATTATGCACACACTTGCATATCCCTTGTATACGTTAATTAACAGGCTTGGTATGCATGCCCTAAACCACTGCATCAGACATACTACTACTACACTGCCAAAGCATTTGGCCTTACTGTAAGTAATTTCAGGTGCATTATTTTAACTGCACTAGCAACTCTATTAACAGTATCCTTTAAGATTTTTTCTACTGAATGTATGCATTATAATCTCTTTCTATAAGATTATAGCCAATCTTTTGGCATGGATCTTTGCTAAAAATAGTTTTGGGATCAGTTTACTTACCCAATAATCAATGTATTCACAAATAGTTCAGTAGTTAAATATCATTTCTGGAACATTTAATGTGTACCGATAAATGTTCAACAATGACTGGAAAATCAAGTCCATACCTAACATAATAAAATAAAGATTTAATGTGTGTTTGGTATGGTAGCACTTCAGAGGGCTAAGTGGGCTTTAGTTGAGCTCCATCACACTGACCACAATTTATTCAGCCCCAATACAACACATGGTAGGAATGGGGGTGAGATGAACTTGTCTCCCTGTAGGGCTTATGCTAAAGCCTGATCCTGAGGTCTGCTGACAGTTGTTTCAGCTTATTTCATTGGTTTGTTTTTGATCCACTGTAAGATGATGTAGTGCAGTGTGATGAACATATAACTAATCAATGTGATACACACACACACACACACACATATATATATATATATATATATATATATATATATATATATATATATATATATATATATATATTAGTTCTCATAAAATGGGGGTAGCAGATTTGCTATACAGAAGACGTCAGTTCTTCTGTATACATGTGATATTTGGACCATGCTCCCTGTCCTGACCATCACACCCTATCTTATTAAGTCACACCCTATCTTATTAAGTACTCTACAGATTGATTAATTTCTCTGGGCAACCACCCCCTGGTTCATTTCTTCTTGAGGGTTGCAGCTGAAACACCTAGTCATACTGAAGTGGTCAGGATGCAATGGGCCTTTGAGATACATGCCCATGCCTCAAGCATGTGGTGTAATCAATTGGACCTCCTTGTGAGAGTCTAGCCCTAGGCAGGATGTCAAGCACCAAGAACATTCATGGCATACGATCCTCGCTCCTTCTGCCAAGGACAGGTAAGAAGGCTAAGCCTCATGCTATTTCTCCTTCTTTCAAATCCCATCTCCAAAAGCTGGCTGAGATGCAATTAAACTAAAGTCACCTTGGTTGTAGTGAAGGCTTCATCCCTCAGGATATGGTTGTAAGCATGTGCTAGTTAGTTATAGAGGCTTCTACCTTGTGAAATAAATCAACTTATCATCCATAATTATAGTGGCTTGGTCTGTAAAGACAGAAACAGATATTAAAACCAGGAGCTACTATATTTAACAAATTGTGTATTAATTTAACTGCAACTCAAAGCTTTACTCATTTTCTTTCTGTCTCCTATTTCATCAGCTTTTAATAAAAATGTCATTTTAGGCATATGGACATTATTATATTACACCGTATCCTGCACTCACTTCTCCTCAGTTCAGTTTACTGCTAAGAAAAAAACAGGAAACTACATTTATAAAAATGGATGCTGCAGAAATACATGGTTATGGCTAAAACAAGATTCAGTTTTAGAATAAGGGCAGAGTAGAGATCTGGTGTACAAGTAAAATGGCTTTAACATTTCTGTATAAGAAGCATGATACAGGATACAAAGTGCCTACAATTTCTTACTGTGTTTCCATACCATTAAGAGGTCTTCAATGCATCAAATAGACCTCACCACATTTAAACTTCAAGAAACAAAGGGAATAAACAGCACATTACTTTTGTAGCTTGGTATTTCCTTTTCCCACAAAATGGCTTGCAAATACCAGCCACTGCTTCTTCAAAACAATTAGCTTATGTAATATCTAGGGGCTATATATATATATATATATATATATATATATATATATATATATATAAACAATGGCATTTATTTGTCATCAGCAAGGATTGGTGAAACTAAAAAGAATTAAATCACAAAGTTCCTAGCTGATATTTTTAAAACTGGGGTCAGTGGTTACAAATCTTGTAAAGCATGTCATGTTGGTTGGAAGAGTAATGCTTTCTGGAGTTGCATGCTGATAAATCTAATTCTAAACAGTACTTGACATGCAGAAGTAGTTTGTGAGCTGTGTGCTATGGTGCAGATGTAAATCAGGGTACAATAGAGAAATAATAAAAAAAATATATCTAAATTAGAATACAAGAATGTCTTACTGCAGTAAACAGAAATGATGACATTCTGCACTTAGATGTGTTATACAAACCCCATGGGAGAAGACATGAGACTGCCTTGCACATTTAAAGAATGAAAAGGAAAGAATTGTTCAGTGTCTAAATGAGAAAGCATGAATGGATTTGCAATACAACAATGCTTAATGGAAACAAAGCATCCTAATCATTATTACAAACAAAAGCATGTGCTTCACATACAACAGTCTCACCAATAAATACTTTTGTTGTAGCAACATCTGTTTTTGCCTCTTTTCTGCATTTGCATAAGGTGAAAACATATCTGATGCATAAATTTATCATTTATCAGTTTCCTTGGGAACTTTGGACTCCATAATCAAAACCGTAACTACCACCCACATGCATAGACTGTTGACCTGCAATCTACCGTGCAATTGCAATCAAAAAAACCCATTCTGGAACCTCAGCTGTAACTCTAGATTCTAGGTGAGCAAAAGAATCCAAGGCAAGACTCTTGTCCTTTGAGTCCATACTGCCCTTATATAATTTGTTTAATATTTACAACAAGGTACCAACTGGTATTCTATCCTTATCTAAACTGGGAATCTCTTTAATCTCTTTCTATATGCCAATCATCGGTCCTCTAGTCATCATTCTGGGCATCCATTTCCTGCTTGGTGAGAGATGGTCACAAAAGGCATTCGTTTAGGGGGCTTCCAATTTTCACTCTAACTCTTACTCCTCCTTTGTCTAAGCAAGCAATGTGCACACTCACAGATGCAAGGCCTGCAATATTTTCGACTGTGGGCATGTACGTTCCTTCACATTATGCTCCATGAAGACTAGTGAGTGCGACACAGCAGAGTCAAATATAATTCCTGATATCTGCTACATTCAGTGCATCTCTCTCTCTCTCTCTCTAGCACATGCTGTTACTGCAACAAATCAGACAGCCTCCTCTCCATCCAAGATGGACATGCAGACAATGTCCACTCACTGCCATCCTCCCACATCCAGCTCCTCTAGTACCAGAGTCGGTAATCAATATTTGATCATCAAACGACTGTGAGGTCTTCATCCCTGTATATCATGGAGTCAGTCTCAGCATGGTACCTTAAAGGTTTCATTCATACAACAATGTTGAAGTTCAAAATAGTGATAGAGAGAGCTTCAAAGCATGAAATGAGTGCATCTAAAATCATATGTGTAGCATTAGCAGCCATGGTAGCAGGTGCTGCCAGCAGTAATTTGAAGTCAGATTACATACAGGGAAAGTAGCACTAAACCATTAAAATACTCTATGCAGTATACACAACGAAAGCAAAAGAAAAAGACTCACAAATGTAGGTGTTGCCACAAAGTATCATAAATACTAAGCAAAGGACTGGGTGTAGAATTTCATATGCAATAAGTATATTCCAGCTTTAAAATGATTTTACAGTTATGACAAGTCTTTAGAGATTTCTTGTGAATAGGAGCCTTTGAACAGACTGGCATATGAATATCTAAACATCAGTGGTCCAAAATACAGACCTCTGACACTAAGTCAGGGTAGCCTTATCAGCATTAAGGAAAACTGTGATCCTCTACTCAAAAACAACCCAGGTGCTCTATATAACCATGTTCTATAATCCACTACTCAACCAACCACAGTTGTTCTATATATTACATTAAATCTTACATATTTACACAGTGCCAGTCTCATAAATAAAACCAATGGAAAAGCATAGCCATTTAATACCACCTCAGGGTGTCATCACTACCAACCAGCAGTGTACCACATCAGACAACAATATGGAGGTATGTTTTTTTCAGTCATTTGTTGAGAGCTAATTACCAAGGAAACTTTTCTATGTAGATGTCTAATCAGGCAGAATTTTTATTTAGAAATAAAATGATATTTTTTTTATACTAAACACCATAAAATTCATTGCATAACTGCAACCAAGTAAATGCAGTCCAGAAGGTTGTTGATAACTGATAACATTTCAACAAACAAGACTGTAAAATGCTATTTTTCATTAATCTTCTCCAATGAAGACTTTCTATTTTAAGTACTCTTATAACCATACATACATTGTTCATCCATAGTGTTTCACAAGTCTGAATTTCTACACTTTGTTCAGCTCAACCCACCACAGCATGCACACCAGTTAACAACATAACTATACTTCTCTTTCTAAAAATGTTAATTTATAATCTTCTCTGCCACAATCCATTCACCTATTTGCTGGATTCTCTTGATTTCTCTTACCTTCATCCTGTCCGCCTCAAATCTTCTTCACCAAATTGTCTTCATTTCTGCACCACAGTGATCTGTTCTTTTTGACATTCTCTGCAACTGCAGCTACTTTGGCTTCTGCTCTGATGTCCTCCTTTCTTCGTCTGTCCCACAGTGTGCATCCTACCACCAACTCAAGTACTTCATCTCCATCACCGCTAGCTTCCTCAATTACTCTACCTTTACTGCCAAGATTTCTGTACCATACAGTAGTACTGGTCACACCATGGTTTTGTACACGATATATTCAGCTGCTTCAGCATTCTTCTGTCATACACTGCACCTGACACACTCTGCCAGTTGGCTGCATCCCCTCAGATTCTAGCTTTGACCTCCTTATTCAGGCTTCCCTTCTCCTCAACTAACCCTTCTAGCTCAGTTTTCACTGTTTTCAGATTTTCCCCATATACCGACATTCCATCTGTCTTATCTGTACTCAGTTTCATGTTCCATTCTCTTATCCTTATCCAAGTTCTTGCTCAGAGTCTGTAACGCCACATCATCTGCATACAACTTTATCAATCTGTTCCCATAACCCTATCTGACACTACAGTCCATCACCAGTATGAACAGCAGTGAGGTCAGAGCTGAACCCTGATGCACACCCACTCTCACTAGGATCCCCAGTGTCAGTCCGAATGCTGTTCTTACTTGTGTCATTTTGTCCTTGTACACAGCCTGCACTAATTCAACCAACATTTCTGAAACTTCAAACCACCGCAGAACTGCCCAAATCAGCTTTCTTGGGGCCTTGTGATGTACTTTCTCCAAGTCTAGGAATGCCCAGTTAGACTCAGTTGTCATCTGTAGCTACTTCTCAAGTATGTCTCACTGCAAACATTGTCTCAGCAGTGTTGTATCCTGATCCGATTCTGAACTGCTCATCTCCCATCTTACGTTCTACTACTCTGCTCATCAGTCACCCTCTCCAGAAATTTCATGCAGTGTGACAGGAGTTTGATACGTCTAAACTGCCCACAGCTGTGGGTGTCCCCTAGTGTGACAGGAGTTTGATACGTCTAAACTGCCCACAGCTGTGGGTGTCCCCTAGTGTGACAGGAGTTTGATCGTCTAAACTGCCCACAGCTGTGGGTGTCCCCTAGTGTGACAGGAGTTTGATACGTCTAAACTGCCCACAGCTGTGGGTGTCCCCTAGTGTGACAGGAGTTTGATACGTCTAAACTGCCCACAGCTGTGGGTGTCCCCTAGTGTGACAGGAGTTTGATACGTCTAAACTGCCCACAGCTGTGGGTGTCCCCTAGTGTGACAGGAGTTTGATACGTCTAAACTGCCCACAGCTGTGGGTGTCCCCTAGTGTGACAGGAGTTTGATACTTCTAAACTGCCCACAGCTGTGGGTGTCCCCTAGTGTGACAGGAGTTTGATACGTCTAAACTGCCCACAGCTGTGGGTGTCCCCTAGTGTGACAGGAGTTTGATAAATCTATACTGCCCACAGTTGTGGGTGTCCCCTTTGCTCATGCAGTGTGACAGGAGTTTGATACGTCTAAACTGCCCACAGCTGTGGGTGTCCCCTAGTGTGACAGGAGTTTGATAAATATATACTGCCCACAGTTGTGGGTGTCCCCTTTGTTCATGCAGTGTGAAAGGAGTTTGATACGTCTAAACTGCCCACAGCTGTGGGTGTCCCCTAGTGTGACAGGAGTTTGATAAATCTATACTGCCCACAGTTGTGGGTGTCCCCTTTGCTCATGCAGTGTGACAGGAGTTTGATACGTCTATACTGCCCACAGTTATGAGTGTCCCCTTTGCTCATGCAGTGTGACAGGAGTTTGATACGTCTAAACTGCCCACAGCTGTGGGTGTCCCCTAGTGTGACAGGAGTTTGATAAATCTATACTGCCCACAGTTGTGGGTGTCCCCTTTGTTCATGCAGTGTGACAGTAGTTTGATACGTCTATACTGCCCACAGTTGTGGGTGTCCCCTTTGCTCATGCAGTGTGACAGGAATTTGATACGTCTATACTGCCCACAGTTGTGTGTGTCCCCTTTGTTCATGCAGTGTGACAGGAGTTTGATACGTCTATAATGCCCACAGTTGTGGGTGTCCCCTTTGTTGATGCAGTATGACAGGAGTTTGATACATCTATACTGCCCACAGTTGTGGGTGCCCCCTTTGTTCATGCAGTGTGACAGGAGTCTGATATGTCTATACTGCCCACAGTTGTGGGTGTCCCCTTTGTTCATGCGGTGTGACAGGAGTTTGATATGTCTTTACTGCCCACAGTTGTGGGTGTCCCCTTTGCTCTTGTAAACTATCACTAAAATGCTTATTATCCAGTCACCTGGGATATGTCATTCTCTCCATACTTCTATGAGTATCCTCAGGAGCCACTTCTCCTATATCTCACCCAATGTCTTGATCATATCTGCTGTGACCTCATCTGAGCCTGCTTTCTCTGACTTCATTCTCCTCAATGCTGTTGATACTTCTTGTATGGCGGGCTGCGTCTCTTCTGCCATTGTAAATTGTGCCTGGGGCACTACAGCTTCTGTGGGGTTTTCATTCAGGAGCTGCTGAAAGTACTCCTTCCATCTGCCTTTGATTATGAGAGATAGTCCACAATCATAATTCATGTAAAATATACTGCCTCATATCTTCTGTAAATCACTGCAGCTATATATTATCTACCATTAAGTTAAACAAAGATGGCTTGTACTGAACATGTCATTCTTGAAGACTGAACCAACAGCAGTCACACCTACTCAGTCAGGCAGACCAACAATCTGTAGCTATAATTTCCTCTTTGTCATTATAATAAATAGCACCAGGTTCACATAATGGGAAAACTCCCATTCCATTTACTATTTGCAGCATTTCTTATTCTAGCAACGTCTTCTGAAATCATTCTACTGTGAGTCACACTCACTCTTGTCCTGAAAATCCCCAAAAAGTTGAAAATACATGCTTTGCCTCTGCAAATACAGAAATAGCAATGTTTCACCTTGCACTTTGAAAAGTTTAGCAGGAAAGCAATTGCCATGTTTAACAAGTCAGAGTATGTGAGAATCTGTAATGGCAAGACCATGTTTTTTCTGCTTTATGCTTCATAACGTTTCATCACTTTTATTAGCAGAGCAAGCCAACGTGCCTACAGTAGTGTGTGTGTGTGTGTGTGTGTGTGTGTGTGTGTGTGTGTGTGTGTGTGTAATATATATCTATATATATCTACATATCTATATATATCTATATATATAGTTTGGCTCAGCATAAAACCTGGTGCCTTCATTTTGCTTAATAGCCCTTTAAAAGTGTGTGACACAGATTTTCTTCAATGGTTTCCATTAACAAGATATGATAGCACCACTATGGGACATTGTGTTACTGCCTTCCTTATTTCTGAAATTGTCTGATGTTCTGCCTCTATTATTAATTGTACAAAAGCTGCTGAAATGTCAAAAATGTCAAAAGAAGCATTTAAGGAATCTTAGCATTCCTACCATCCTTGTTGCAGACACCCATCTGTCTTCAAAAGGTCACATTTCCCCTCCCTAGAATCTACCCCAGAAGCGGCAGCAATGAATATTATAGCTATCAACTGATGTCTTGAATTTGTCACCAAAAGAAGCCATACTTGCATTCAAAGAGAAAATTCTCTCACTGCACGCACGCAAACACAAAAGAGACTGAACAAGTGTGGTGTGACTCGGGACTGCAAACTGTGCTCTTATCACTGCATTTCAAGTTAGGCCGTACAGAAGACAAGATAATGTTATGAATATATCAGAAAAATGCAACCTAATGAATTTTTCCCTCAAGATTTATAGGGACAATCAGGTTATGCTATACCACCACGATGTATTTTTTTCTGACCCATATTTTACGGGGACCATTTTCTGAAGACTATACCTGAATATATTAACTAGTACCCTGTCATTCACACCTTTCCCCTTGGAGTCACTGCTACCTTCCACATTTATGATTCTTTCCTTGGACTTTATATTCTAATATACCCCTATAAAGTTGCTTTATTACTTTCTTTACTGCCTTGTTTGCCTCATTTTCTCATGCGTATTACACATTACGTACCAATTCTGCTTTCCTTCTTAACTCTTCCAAAGGTAGCAACATGATTATTACAGCTGCATTTCTGATGCCTATGTCTCCACCCCCCCCCATGATCATAGGGCCACCTTCATAATTTTCATCTACAGATCCATTTGTTCCCCAACAGATGAGAACCCCATGGCCCAGTCATTCCTCTCAGGGCAACAGATCTGCTGTCATCTGTGTGGATACAGGACTTATTTTAATTTTAAATCTCTAATACTTCTCAGGATGTCCAGTGAGCATCCCAGAGATATGCATGTGATGGGTGCCCATTTTAGTACGTTGCACACTTTTTCAACCGACAGAACCCTGCCACCCCCACCACAACTGCCTTACCCCAATAAATCCAGTACTCCGAGGTAGAGGTCAGTCTCCACAAGGGGCTTTAATGTGGGACAGAATGCAGCTTTGTGTCCATTCCCCTCCACCAAATGGGAGATGAGCCAACAAAGTTGCTTCACTCCTCTCTCCCCCACCAGCTAAAACTAGTGCCAGGGCTCATTGTGTTTGTAAGCTAATTAATACGTCCCTGGCCAGCAGAAGGCCCACCCCAACACTCTGCTGTGTACATAAACAGAACCTATGATGACTTCATCAGGCCTGCCAGTTATATCAGTCTGCATCCTGTATTATAAATTTCAACAATAATCCATGGCTGGCTGTGGGTAATGCAGGATTTTCCCACAGTGAATTAAAACAAAGATAACCATAGGTAAATCATGCATTATCCACACAGAGGAAAGGATTACTGCTATTATATAATGACACTATTTACAGAAAAAAATTACCATTTCTGAATAATGTCATTGTATTTTCATCTTTGGTGCTCTTTTGCTGACTCCTGGTAATCTGGGGCATTTAGGATGTGTACTACACATGCACAAAGCCTGTCTGCACAGTATACTGAAATTTATGTCTTTTTTTTATGGTAAAGACGAATCTCTAATGGTGCCTTTTCTAAACAGTTTTTTTGTGCAAGTGATCTTTCTGAGCACAGTCTGTGTCCCTGGCGCTATTTATATGGGCATTTGAAGCATTGAGAGAAGTGATTCTTCCCCCTTAAATTGTGTTCTGTTGTTTTCCAAAAAGACATTCAGATTTAAAACTCACATTCTCTATGTCTGTCTGCTTGCTATTATGAATGATCTGTTTACAGCACGGATTGGGGTCTTCCATCAAAGTTATGCTTCTGTATGAAGGAAGGAATATAAGCCATCTGCATTTGGATGTGTAATAATTTATTTGTGATTTAATGTAAGGTTTGTCAGACTGTGTGCATATATATTTGCGTCTGTGAAATGAAGGTTGTATACGTCAGTTAACTGTAATGGAACATTCACGACCCGGCCTTACATTTTGTTTTTCTTCTACTATTGGTGCATATTTCAATATAAAGTCTGGTCATTCAAGAAGACTTAAGTGGCCAGACTTCCTTCTATTGGATTTGCAATGGGCAGGTTGATTGAGCTGTCCAAGCAGCATGCACATTTTTGAATAGTTAAAAGCCTTTATTGTATAATTTGCACCAGTTCAAAGTGAATATAGGTTCATAGGTTCATAGGTTAGTACTAGGCTAATTGCCACTTTTGGGCCATTTTAAGCCTAGCCAATTACCCAATGTGAGAATCAAACCCTGCACCTTGTGTTTGCCAGGTAAACACATTAACCATTATGCCATCCTCCCACCTCCATCCACCATCCTCGCAGCTCTTGATGGATGTTAGATATACTGGTATTTTCTAATCCACATGAAAGGGGAGTAATTAAAGGACATTTTATCTCCTATCCTTTCCACCCACAGACTTCTTCTAACCAGCCTTATGCCTTGGCAAAAAATCATCAACGTAAGTGAAAAGAATTCTGAAGCATTATCACACCACCACCACCACACAGGCTGTGTTAATGTGGGATTTATTCCTATTACCCTAGCCATTTTGCTAATGGCCTTTCCTTGCAGTCTGCCAATAGTTTTCCCTGGATTTGTTTTACATGATCTGCTCTCCAAAGCAAACAAAGCTAACAGAACTGCAAATGCTCTCTGACCATTACAGAAATCATTCCACGTTCTGACCCAGTGGCAGGCAACTACACAGATATTTAAGGAACAAGTCAGCTGCACACTATTACTAAAAATGATGCTCAGATTCTTCAAAACCATCAAGAGAGAGAGAGAGAGAGAGACAGAGAAAATAGCTAAGATCCCTCATTATTTTAAAGTTAATTTCCAGTTATGATGCGATATCATGGTATAAGAGAAAACAGCATACATAATGAAGTGTTAACATTGGGAGTGACGTACAGATGTCAGATTAGATAACTGTAGACAATTTACTGTTTATATAAAGCTAATAGTCTCATTATAAGAATAAGTCAGGCATAACTGTATAAATCGTGATGATGCTGTACTCTTACCTCATTGTTGCCAAAGACTACAGGAACATACAGTACCTCAAAAGATGCAAACCTTAATGTTTATTTCACAAACTTTACATTTGCAATTTTATTAAGTCTGCAACTATACTTTAGATAATGCTTATGAAGCACAAACTGTTGTGTAAATCTACTCAGATGAAACAGACATAATTTGTTTCATGATCTGACAGGTCCATAAAGGTGATACCAAGCTAATCACAACACAATTAAAAGTATATATTAGTATGGTAGTCTTTCGTAGGACAGACTGCTTTTTGTGTCATGTTATTACAAGCATCACCTTACTTCAGATAAGAAAACAAAAGCATGCAGTTGCTCCATGTGAAACACTAGCAGAAAACTCACCTACTGAGCCGAGGTTTTTTTCCCACTGTGGAAATGAGATAAATGTGCTGCTGCATGCTAAACAGAAATGTCTACACCACTGAGCTGAGTGTCTCTCTCTCTTTCATCTGGCATGCCTATTTCTGTCATGTCATCTCTAGCATCCAACTTTTCAATAAATGTAATCAAAGACAGGAGAAATGGTATTGTAGTAATTATAAAATATAATTTCAATGCAGAGGAAGTGAGAGAACTCCGCTAGTGCTACACTTGGACTGTTAATTGATTTTGATAGAGACTCTAATATTGATTTTAATTTTTTACATCTAATATTTCTGTTTAACACTGGTTATTACACTTGTCAGGCTTTCACTATTAGAAACTTATGATAACATCTCTAAGGCTATTCATTTTTGGATCTAATGTATACATGTGCTAAGATTAAAAAATGTGGATGTAACACTTCAATAACAAAGGTTCCATGCCAGAATCACACCATCAGAAGAGAATTCAGGATGTTGTACAAAGACATAAAGCAGGAAAAATGTGGAAATACATACAACATCAAAGCAAAGGTCAGCTAAGCAGAAAATTTATCCCAAGACTACCCCCAGTATTACTAATGGACAGAAGCAGCCCCTAAATGCTTTGTCCTAGGCATGGGTCCCCTCACATTATCTGTGGTATAAGCTTAGTCATTCTCATTAGGGGTAATATATAATTATCGACCATGGGATGGGTAAGATCAATCTTTAACCAAATAGGATAGGCTATTCCAAGCTCAAAAAGTGAAACTGTCTAGGCTTAAAATGGCCTGCAATGGCAACTAGCCTATTACTTACCTACAAACTACAAAAAGCAAAAACATAAGGAATACCCTAAGGCTCTTATCCTGAGATTGTATTGGCTAAAACACAGTATCAGTAAATAAAAACAAGGGTGTGAACAGTAAAAGAAACAGTTAATGAAACAATAGATTAGCACAGCTAAGGCAAATGTCATAACTTTTTTTTTGCACTATTCTTCTCCCTATAGCCTCCACCCAAAGAGTGAATGCAACGTTTATGCTAATATTAACTCTTTCTTAGTTTGTAAATGCACAGCAATGAAAAGCAAAATTGTCTTTATCATCTATAATGCAGCGCTAACAGAGTGACGTAGGCTAGCCAAAGAATGCATGCATACATGTGTGTTTAGCACTTTCCAGAAACATTTTTTTGGAATATAAGAAACACAGTAGCTGTAGTAGAACTGACACTAGAGAATGCAGAAATGGATAGTAGAGAGTATAAAGTGAATGTTTCTTCTGGGGTCAACGGTATAACAAGCCCTTCTAGTGCTCAGAGCTAAAACTCAGTCTAACACCCCCGTCAACTTTAACTTGAGGTCCAAAAACAAAAACATGTGTACCTGAAGTTGAAAAAAATTGGAAAAGTATTATCAGCATTCAGAGCTAAACCACGCACAGAGTACTAAAGTACTTCTAGAGATGCATTACTGGCATTCAAAAATTGAATACTGGTAATGAAGACTGTACCTCCTGGCTTCATGTTCATCTGGCAGCTTCCCCCTGCATCACACAGTAGAAATGACTCTGCCTGGGACTATGCAAGGAGTGCTTATCAGTGTTTCCAAAGTCAGTAGTAATGCCATTCGTAGCTAGCAAGTACAGATCAGTTTAACCACTGACAGATTTCCATCATCTGTTCCCAGTAACCCAGCCAGTGCTGCTGGCTTACTGCAGTAAAGCCCTGAATATGACACAGATGACCTGGGTTCAGTTTATGGCTCAGGTGATAGTGGCACTAGCAGGTGAGGATGTACTGGTAGAGGAGGGCAGGTATATGGACCACACTAAATAATTTAGATTTCTCTGGTGGAGGCCAGGAAATCCACTGTGAAATGCTTTCTGACTTTGGAAAAAGTGGCTGGCTGACTTCAGCCCTTTGTGAAAGTAAGGGGCAGTTTAGTATGGTCAGCCCATTGCACACCCCACACAAGGGGTGTTACAGGAGCACTCACAAGGGCAGGAAGAAATAAGCAGGTAAAAATACTCCCAGCAGAAGTATAACACAGTCCCAGGATGCTTTGATCTCTCTGGCCCCAACACTTATCAGAATAACTTAAGCGCAAGAGAGGCACCACGGTCCACTGATGGTCAGATTGGGTAGGAAAAACAGTGGAAAAATGTCAAGAATGTATACCTAATTAGACAAGTTTCTTACAAAAGCAACACATTCAACATACTTTTAGATTTCACAGAGATAGTAAGATTTAACATATGCCTCTGGTTACCTTAAAGCAGGGCCAATCACAATATAGTTGTTATTTTTCCTATGCGAAGTGTTATTTTCTGTGTCATGATTTACTATGATCAATAAACTTTGCATGGAACACTGGGCCTTACATCAAAAGTGAAAGCTCAATGTATAAGCAAAAACACATCAATTAAGCCCATTGTCCCGGAAAAGATACATACAGCCCAAAGGTTCCCATGCTCAGATACTATTTAAGCCTCTTCAGTGAACCTATTTATTGTCTAGCTTTAACTTTACAGACTCTCCAGTAATATGACCAATAAGGCAATAATACAACTCAGTCAAAAAGAAAACTGGGATATCCTGAAATTATTTAACTAAAAAGGTGGCCAAAAGAGTTCTAATCTGGCTATGACATCTGATACCTCTGCTCTAGGGAAAAGATTATTCAAACTTATATGTGATCCTTCAGTTATATTTGGGTCTCTGGATTTAACTAGTTATTTGTCAATACTGGTTTAATAATGGTAATTTCTAGAAAAAAAACTTTGCAGAAATAAAGACATTTAATATCTTATGTGCCCCAATTAAAATATTAGTCTATTAGCAATTAAAGATATTTCTCCTGAATGAATTGTTTAATAGAATTAGAAAATGGCCCAGAAATTGTTAATCAGATTCTAATAGGTGGTCTTTTTTGTGTGTCACGGGTTTAAACTAAAAAGCATTTTTGAGCAATAATCTTCTTAAAGCATATTTTACTATGGCCAATCGGATACTCAGATATAATGATCTACCTACCAACTTTTGAAGAAATTAATTTAATGTTTCATTTATTTGAGAAGAAAGATAATCATTAAAAGAATTTAATTTGGTCTCCATAAGGTGAATATACTCAAGCCAATATAAGTAGCTAAATACCATGACAAAATGGGGTTCAATAAACACTGAATCAACATTTGTCATAACTAATTTTGAATTAAGAAAAAATATTTTCTTGATAAGACACTATTTCAGAAGGAAAAGTGGTTACTGCAAGACTATAGGGCCTTCTAGACCACTTGTATGTATTAAATGTAATAAAACCATCTGTAAAAAATGATGGAAGAGCTGTATGGCAGAATGATTGATTAATAAATATGTTCTAATGTATTAGACGTCTTCTTGAAATTTTACAAAACAAATAGCAATTTTGATTCATATGCAGAAAACACAGGTGCACCAAAATAGGTGACAATAAGACTTCTCAATAAGGAGTTCAGCAGACAGAAATCAAATATTTCTTTCCCAATAACTAGGTCAAAGGAAGTTTTAATTATCATTGCTATCAACCCATTTTATTTAGTCGAGTCTCCATTGAAGCAATATTTGCAGTACACCTTTTTCCCTGAAAAGGAGTTTTGCCCTTTTAGGCTTTTCCATTAAACAATGGCAAATAAGTAAACTCATTTCTTTCTTTAAGCTACTGTAGCATTAGATACAAATGAATCACAGAACAATGACCACTTGTTATTATCTGGGATGCGTTTAACACTACATGACAGAATAGAAATCATATCCATTCAAAATGCAAAATAGTAGGAAATAAACACAGGAGCTCAATATTGTTGTGCATCACAAATTTGGTAGCAGGGTATTAAAAATGTTTACATTTTTATTATTTATTTTTATTTATCCTTTGTTGACTGGGTTAGTCTCACTAGGCTCATAGCCTCTTTACAGGGGAAACCCAAGATGATATTTATACCACTAGAGAAATTTGGCCATTGCATCAGGAAACTTTGCCTACTCCATTTGATAGCACCATGGGCTCTTTTACAGTCACCAGAGCTACCATCTACTCAAGTACATGGGGCTACATGGGGCTTCACTTTAATATCTCATCCAAAGGATGGCACACTCAGGAGTGTAGCACCCCTCTTATGCTACACTGCAGTGTCACCAACTAATCTACCTGGTGTGGGAATAGAACCCACATCCTTCTGCATCGAAGACAAGTGTGCTACCTGTTGTGCCACTGACACTGAATGTTACTGACACTTCAGCTATGTTGAAAAAATAAATCTAAACCATAAAATTACAGTTACGATACCAACAGGCAAACTTATGCTTGAAATGATTTTGATGCATAATGTCTCAAGTGCCCCCCCAACCACCACCACCACCACCACCACCCCACACACACACACACACACACACACACACACACACACACACACACACACACACACACACACTCTCTCTCTCTCTCAGGGCACTATTGATAAACAAGATACATAACTGTAGAGGGCAGGCACCAGTCAATACCCAAGTACCAAATCCTAAGCAGTTCTGTGAAAACATCCAGACCTCTCCCATACATCATTGTGTAGGGACACACAAAACTGTCTGCATGGACTGCTTTATGTACACAGTTGGTATGCAAGTGTAGAATATACAGTACAGTCTGCACTTCACACAGCACATAACAATGGACCACTTGGATGTTAGGGGAGCTATGGGAAAGAAATGGTGAACGACATGCTGCAGTCACAGCAATGCAGTACCCACCACTAAGGAACAATGATGGGCTGCACAGCAAGATAAAAGTCACGCAACAGCATCAACATCCCCTGTGATAACACTCCCAGAAAGAAGGTGAATAAGATGAGATATAATGGCACATCCCGGGTTGTGCTGAGTGCAGACTAGTACACTACCATAACTAAACTTGACAGAACCCCAAAATAGTGACAGCTTATACACAGTAATAGCAACTGGGACTGAAACTTGAAACAATTGGTTGAAACTGTAACTGCTGTGACCAGCATAAATGCAAAATGATTATAATATGAACAGTTACAAAGCACATATGAGATTATGGTCTAAAACTATTATGTTTAGCAAGTGTAAGGCATCACTTAAAAATACAGTTTCTGCTGCATAACTTTCACAGATATCAAGGTGGTAATTATGGAGCATCAAGGCTACAAGTGACAACGTTGTTGAGTGTTATATATGTGTAAAACAGGGCACTGCATAAGTTTACAGTAGCCAGTCTCATGAAGGTGCTTAACCAGATTAGATGCTGCTTCATAACAGTTTCTCAATGATGTCAAAAAAAAATTTCACTGTGACTAAATCATCTTGTAAACTTGTAAAATGTATTGTGCACACCATTTCAGTGAATTTACGCTTCTCCATAAACTCAAAGGTTCTTTCCCCTCTATAAAAACACATACTAAGTGCTGATTATTCAGTAAAATGCTGCGTCTATCTACAAGCATCTCTCTGTTGCAGTTGGTGGTGCAGAGGTTATGAGGAATACAGGTAGGTCTCCATACAAGGACCACTGGTCATGTTTGTTTGATCGTTCGCAATGTAAAGCAGCGAGGGAGCAGTGCTACTCATCTGTTTGAATCATGCTACTGCCATGTTTGTAGTTCATACATGTAGAGCCTATCCTTGGTCAAGATTCAATACAACATCCATGAATTAGCATGTCCACATAAACGGCACAAAAAAATCACATGACTAGTAATCAAAACCTGGATGCAAGCAATACCTCATTCAGGTCCAGACTAATCTCCCTATATATTATATTACTGTTCCTTAAATGTAATAATGTATTGAACAAATATAACTCCTGGATATCCTACTCTTCTAAAAAGTTATTTCTTGTTATAGTTGGCAATGCTATATATAGGAAGTTTAATATTTAAAACACAGAAAAAGACAGTATTACAAAGATAAATGCATCACAGTCTACTCTAACAAAACAGTGGAAGCACTCTGACAATTATATTTTATCCCGCCTTTCATAATTACCCTTACTAACTGGTGCTCATTAAGAACCAAAGAATGTACCTGAACAGTAATGTCCAGTTGTTATTCTATGTTTGAACAATTTATAGATATACGTTCTATACTGGCATAACAAATATAACATTGAAATTAATAACAATTAAATACTAATCATCATTAAAGTCAAAAGGATGTTCAATAAGCCAACTCTATAATCTAAACTTTATAAATTAGGCATGCAAAATATCTTGGGCAGCTTTTCATAATAGCACCGAATAAAATATTTCCACTTTTCTAAATATTAGGTTAGCAACTAAAATGCTGCTACAGTCTCCAAAACAGTTGTTAAATTGCTATTTTTAAGGAAAGTGAGCTAAACCCCAAAAGGTACAGTCATAAAATCCAAAACGGTTAGCAATTAAGCTTAAAATGCAAAGTTAATACTTATCCCTCACAGAAACCCCCATATGCTGAACACCTCAATGGCCTCAGCTAAAACCAGTAATGATTACTCAACTCCTTAGGTTACTAGATACACTGGAGTACAGAAAATCAATACAAAAATTTGCAAAAGTCTGCACAAGACATTCAGGAAGACAGAGAATGTATATTGTGCAACTGCTCAGACCAACACAAAACACACCAAAAACTACAACATAAAGTACCATTACTGCACTAAATATGTTACTGTGTATCAATAAATGTTATTGTGTATCACCTGCAGCAGCCAGCTCCTCCAGTAAAATGTCATCATTTAAATCCTGATATGAAGTCTGATAAAACACTACAATGACAAAATACTAACCATATGACGTGATAAGCTGCACCGCTAAATCAAATACAGTGTTCAATTCCAGCATCTTCCAAGTCAAACAGTAACATAAGTAACTAGCCCAATTTAACTCAAAGCGTCCAACTCACAAGGAAACTGTTTGTATAGAGCTAATAAAAAGCTGCTATAAGTTGTTGTGTCTTTCGGCTTTTCCCAGTTAGGGGACGCCACAGCGGAACTCCGGTCCGCTAATGATTGGTAGTGGATTTTTACGTACCGGGTTACCAGCCCTGACGTACAACCTTCAACGAAGGCACGCCCCATTCACATATGCCTCCACACAGAAGATGCTCTAGCTGAGAATCGAACGGGACAACGTCTTGCTATGAGGCGATAACGCTACCACAGCACCACCACCGCAGTTAATAAGTGATGCTCATTAAAGCATTATAATTAATGCTAGGATATTTAAGTTATCTAATATGTGGAGACAAAGTACTACATTATTCTATATCAGACCAGCACTGTTTTATTTCAGCACAGTTTCTCAGTGGTCAGAATTATTAAATTATTTGTTACAAAATGGTAAGCAATATTTTACACCTTGATAAGCCACTGTGGTCACGAAAATTATGCACAAAATGGCAATAAAATAAATTAACTTGGGAGCATATGAAAGCCTCCAGAAGCACTTACGTTTTTATGGGTTTATGGATTACTACTAGGCAAACTGCCCTTGTGTGCCATTTTAAGGCTAGCCAATTATCCCATTTGAGACTCAAACCCTGCACCTTGTGTTTGTAAGTTAAGTACCTTAACATTTTGCCAAACCTAACCCCCCCCCCCCCCCCCGACAGCATATGTATTGCTTATCACACTGAGCTACTAGGCCACAAAATACACATCTGCCAAGTATTGAATCCAGGCCCCTATGAACTATAGTTCAGTGCATTGCACCACTAGGCCAATTCAGCTTTAGTTCACTAAAGATCAAAGTACCATACAAAACCTGCAATATTTTGGCTACTAAATGGATAACCTAGTTGGTATACATTGTTAAACACCTCCATGCCCTCAATTTCTTTTTTCTTTTTTTCTTCAGATATCTATCACCTAGTCTGCACTGTCCAACATTCCTTTTTCTTCTGGTTATAAGAGGTAGGCTGCTGTTGTATGGCTGTTTTTTTTTTTAATAACTTTTTTCTTCTGCTACACTCTGCTGTATGAACACGTTTAGTACTTTTTTTTTTAAATATACCACACCAACATTCTTCCTCCTCATCTTGTTGAGTACCCAGTTATAATTAATGATAAAGAATTGATATGGGTCGTTGAGGTAGAACCAGGAATTTAATAAAATCATGCATCATTTCATAAATTAACTGTATATAGCTGCCATGAATATGAAGGCAGGAAGATGGAATGATACACTCAGCTTATCAGCAGTAATTTAAGGATATTTATACTCAAACAACGACTTTGGTTGAATAGTACATTAAAATATACACAATGAGGAAAGCCTTTTCATGGTCTAGCACATATTACAAACTCACGTGTTTACTGGAAACTTGGGTCTTATGACTTCATTTTCATAAAGCAGTTTCATATTCAGAAATATCTTCTTATGTGACCATTATCAGCTGTTCCTCTATTGTACAAGGCACTTCTTCTCATTTCCCTTATCAAATATTTTCCTCTTTTTCAGAGCGAGGTGTTCCCATTTCAGCATGAACAATACAAAATTTTGCTTAAAGAAACAAAGAATGACACTTCCATCAGTAGTCTAATAACCATGATTTACCCCCCCCCCCCAAGTTAAAAATATAATCCCACAAACAACTGAGGGGGCAGTCTTACTGTGAGGTCCTACAGGGAATATGTCCTCGTTATGTTCATTTGTAGGCTTGCCACCAGTTATGTACTGATAGCAAGAAAACTCTGTTTGGTGCTCCTTTCAATGGCAAATCACTTTTAACCACAGTGGAAGGTATTGAAGTCATTCTTTCTGGTAATCTGGCGGTCTGATTTGGGCCACTTTGATTACCAATGCATAGTGAAAGCATTTGGATATGCTTATATATTACAAAAACAAAAATAACATTAACCAGCAAAGCATCATACAGCATTCTTGAACAATCATATTGTTTGAGTTCTCATGCAGCTATCATTATCAGGTATGTCTGGGATTAATATGGTCATAGTGAAGTGCTTATTGGCAACTATATAGTCAGAATGCCGTAAATGGAGCACTTCACTATGACCATATTAATCCCAGACTGCTCATTTAATTACTCTTTTGGTATCTGTACACATTACCAAAACAACATTTGATAAATTAGCTGGCATTTATAAATAATGAAGACCTTCATTCTGGGCATATTTTTATCTTACTTTCCTCTCCTTAATCATTCTTTTTTTAACATATTTATTAAAATTATCCCTCAAGACATTGGCACATATACAGTAATAGAAATTAAAGCACACTGTATTAACATTTTTTTCACTTACATTCGTTACACATGTCTTCTTTTTTTACACCTCATTTAGTCCAACATTACATAAATTGGTCAGTTCCTACCTTCCCTTAAGCCTCAATCCAACTGAACATTATTTGGCATGTATTGTTCTCACAAATTCCATTTATTTCTATGTTGATATCCCTACATATCATCATTACACATTATATAAATCCAGTTATTTGCCATAAGATGTACATACTTTTATGTACAGCCTGTAACAGTCATTAAAAGATGTAACCACAGCTTGAGTATATTGTCACCGCCCTTCAAATAATTCGAATAGTTATTCCAGACATGTATCACATCTTTAGTCAAGCAAAAGTAAAAATAAACTGAGAATATGCACATTTCATGTGGCAAAAATAAAGTCCCTGTAACTACTATCACTCCTGAATCAAGTCCCAAGACAATGAATCTGATGTTAGTTTAAAACAAATTAAATGCACTAAACAAGAAATAAAATACAAACACTGGGAGTTAAACTGGAAAATGGCATTAGTGGCAAAACTGAATTGATCTTGTATAAGTAAACTAAACTACCTCAAAATACCTAACAGAATGGCAAATCAAAAGGATGCTAATATAACCATTACTACATTACAAAATAAAAAAAAAACATGTTTGAATGTTTAAAAGAAATCATCTCAAGACTAAGGACAGAAAATCACCTTTAAACAACTTGTTCGTAAGAAAATTACAAAAGCCACATGAAGCTCTCTTCCCTAGGCAAGTTATGCAGATAACATAATTATACTGCAGCCAAGCAAAATAATTAAAAAATGTATTACATAAACAAGGCCTCAATGTGCATTATACATGAACACTTGAAAAACACTTGTGGAGACCCAAATAAGGGTATGAGCTCAACAGCAATAAATCCAATGGTGGTAGTGGAAATTACCACTGATGTAGTCAGGATAAAAAGCAGGAACACCAAGAATAATTCCAAAAACAGTTTAATAATGCTTTTCCTCAAGGAAGTACGTTTTCGAGCTTCTTCATCAGATAAAACAGATAGACAAAGGAGGTGTGTTTTATCTGATGAAGAAGCTCGAAAACGTACTTCCTTGAGGAAAAGCGTTATTAAACTGTTTTTGGAATTATTCTTGGTGTTCCTGCTTTTTATCCTGACTACATCAGTGGTAATTTCCACTACCACCATTGGATTTATTGCTGTTGAGCTCATACCCTTATTTGGGTCTCCACGAGTGTTTTTCAAGTGTTCCTGGTTTGGTTTTCACTCGTACCATCTTTTTCTGTGTTGCATTATACATGAAATATCTTAAAATCTTTGATTAAAGAACATAAGTTTGATTCTTGTGGCTTTGATGCTCATCATAAAACTAAATTCTTACTTTGATAGGGGTGTGTGTAATTTATAAGTATTATATTGATATATGTGTAGATATATTTTGTACACATAAAATACTGGCATTCCATCATCACTTTAGCTACACATTTGGCAAATCAGCAGAGCTACTAAAGTTCTCTTATATGTGCCTTGTTTATACTATTAAACTGTAGTAAAAACGTACACATTGTACATGCACCCCAAAACATTTCATAGCAACTGAAACAACCCTTCTAAACATAAATCTATACTTAGATTACCAGAACCTTTCAAATAAAATAAACCAAGCTACATTTTCCATTTAACTTACTATTAAAAAAAAAACTTCACACAATGCACACACAAAATACACACACTTACCCCACACCCCCCGTAAGAGTACTGCCCATGTAATTATGTCTTTAGATACAACATGCATTAATAATGCCAAATATTGTAAGTATTACGGTGAAGAAATGTCCAAGAAGCCTGTAGATTTTTTTTTTTTTTTGCTTTTTCAGTCTGACCACCTGTAGAGCTTGAAAGGGGGGCTTAGTTCAGGTAGAAGAATGCTTAAAAAGTTCTCAAAGATTGTCTGAAATGGGACTGCATGTGTGGATTACTGCAAGATCACTTTTTTTTTTCTCACTGAGGTAAATTTATTTGGAATAAAACAGTTTAATGCACTTCATTATTGCTGGTCATTTTCTGAAAGCATGAATATGTTATTTCATGCCCTGCCTAGTGGTTAGGATATAAAACAAAGCTTCTTGCTGTCCCCTCAGGATTCCACAATGTTTTCCCCACTCTGCGGGACCCTGTTTCAAGGGATATTGCTTGATCACCTGTGGGACACGGGTAATGGGAGATGAAAGGAGGGAACCAAAAAATAGATTAAAAAAAACTTTGAGATACTTGGCCTAAATAAATTCTCAATTCTTAAATGTAATTTTAGTGGCTAAAGAGATTTGTTTGTACCTTGAACAGGGCACGAAGAAGAAAGTGGTCCAATGATCAACGTTACCCAGCACAGTTTAGGATATCTGAGCCAGCTTCCATCTCTGGTGTACCTACAGCTGCCATCGCTGGTGTACCTATTATAAGTCAAACTTAGGCAACAAAGTGAAGGAACTGGAAGAACAAAGGCCACTACAATAAAATCAGAATGTTATACAATAAAATTAGAATGTTAGCTCTATAAATCACAAAGATGATACTCTCAGCCAAACTGAGGATGGAGAAAGATAAGCAAAGGCAGATGGGAAGAAGATAGACTGCTACCTCTGGAGAAGACCATCGGAGGTCATAGTGCAAGTATTTTCCTATTGATTTTGGGGCCAGTGGCCTAATTCCTTAAGATTGGTTTACATGGATTAGGATCTTAATGCTGCAGCCCTATAGCTAACAAAGCATGCAGTTATTCTTTAAGCGTGTTACTAGGACTGCACAGTACATGTTGTTTTGTTGTTGTGACTGGTCATATCCGATTCCTCTAGATCTGAATTACATTTCTAGTCATAACATGCCTTGACCAGATCTGTTATCACTTGGAGTCACAAGATAAAAAGATGTATGCTGTTATCCAACCATATGAATTACTACACAATGAGATTTTTGATATTATTAATTTGAAATCGTTTTTACATAATCAAGGGCACAATGATGCATTTAATACTGCATAAATGCCATTCATTTTGCTATCTTAACATCACAGAGGTGCTAGTCCTTTTCTGAATTTCAACTAAAAGTACATTAAATCAAATCATGTTTCCCCTGCATATGGCAAGATGATAGTAGAGAAATAGAACTGTAGAATACACAGGCTTTACTTGCATGCATTTTGTTCCTTTAGAAAAATTGCAACTAAAAGATACTTAGATGCTCAGACTACATATGTGTGTGTGTCTGGGTCATTTACTTATAAATTCAGTCTCCATTAAACTAACATTAATTAGATTCTCTAGCACTGTTCATAAAAGGCTTCACGTACCATTAACTTTTCTTATAGCATTAAAGTGACAGAAAAACACTGCTGCTTGAAGACCTCTGTCACACTACTACATTATTTTTCACACATCCACCTTTTTTTCACATAATTTCTAATAGCACTTCAGTTTGAGTACTGGAGAGATGAAACCTGTCCAAACAGAAGTTGTTTCAAAACTGCAAATAACAATAGCCTAATACTGAATGCACAGTACATGATGTATTATATCGGCTGCCAATGACTTGTTTAACGGAAAAAGTTTAGCTTACGACAAAATAGACTGGGTTGGAATAAATTAGGCAAACTGATAAACAGTTCATAGTGCAGTCTATTTTCTAGGAAGCCAGACAGTTGCTGCTAGCAGTTCCTCATGTTGTAACATAGTAAGTATCACTGCAGACAGAAAGAAAAAAAAACATAGCAGATGTGCAGATACCCAATACGCTCATCAGTGAAGCTTCTTGTGAATGTAAGTGAATGATGAAAAGAAACACAGCCAGCTCTGTCAGAGAACATGAGTGAAAGTACGCATGGAGTATCTTCAACACACACACCCACCCCTAAATTTTGTTTTGGAGTGGGTGATGTATACAATGTGCTGAGGCGGTAGTATTTACACTTCTGCACCTCCTACTAATTAAAGCAGTCCAAGAAATGCACCATGCAAGCAAAGGCCAGTATTCCAGAATATGCAATATTTAACTGTGATGCAATAGCATGGCCTCAACACAACAACAGAATATTATCCACTCACTGCAAACACACAAACTTACAACACTGATCAAATCAACTTCTTCTTATCACAGGTTCTTCCTTCCAGCCATTTATGTGCCACTGATCAATATGGTAATCGTACTGTGCACCACCATGCTCCTGCTTCAGCTGCATGCATGCAACAATTGTTGGAAATCATGGGGTTCTTGGTCAGTCCTAGAATCACCACATTTATCACTCGTATTCCTTGCAAAACACTGACTTGATCACCACTAATACAAAAGATTTTTTTTTTTGCTTAACTTTCTCATTGCTATCAGTGACTTCACTGCCTGTCTCCTGTAATACATGTGCAACAGATGGGTAAAAATCAGTTCCATCACACTGCAGATGATGGATTGATTTATTTATTTTTTTAGAATGACCCACCCCCTTAAGCAAGTTTATGCAAATGTCTCTGTGTGGTCAGGATATGTGAGGGTGGTGCTTGTCCTCCTTAGTAATAATAACTGCAACAGTAACATTAATAGTAATAATAGTAGTAATAAGTAATAATGCTCATTAGTTAGCCAGTTAGACCCACTGAAAACACAGTACTTTTTCAGGAGCATCCTGGGAGCAATGTCTGGTTAAGTGACTTGCTCAAGGTCACACAGTAAGAAAATGAGTTTTGAAAGAATCAAACCCTGTACAACAGGAACTACAACTAGCAGCCTTAACCCTCTACACCAAATGTCAAGTACCACCATGACTACGGTGCTCTCACACTTCTGTGAGAATGACATAGTGCTAATATCTTTCTCCCCCTGGAATAGAATGCTCAGTCTTTTCACCTAAGGAACCTGGACTGCTAGCTATATCCATGTAACTGCTTGCATGAACAGACACACTAAACTATGCAATATGCAACAGTTGGGGAAAGAATTAAATCTGATGTTCTAATGGATGGGAAACTAAGAAGCAAATGCTGAGACAGACGGAGTTATAGTACTGCTGTTTCCAGAAATGGAAATGACCAATAATTAAACAAAATTAAACGTTTTGAAAACCAACTTGCAAATCCAAAATAAAATTTGCAGATCAGCGAAATTAGACTGTGTTTTGAAAAGACACAATTATTTTAAGAATGTTGAAGACAGAAAGTTACAAAATTACTTTAAAAATCCAGCAGGATTACATACAGTTACAAAATATCTTAAAAAGCCAGCAGGACTACATAATACTATATGCATGTTTCATACAACTGGCCCAACATGTTAACAAACATTATGTTACATTCTGGTCCAACTTTTTCAAATAGCGCAGTTTCTTACTATGGAGAAAGTGCTCTTGAATGTGAACCTAAAGCCATACTGTGGTAAACTAGCATCATTTGAGTGTGTTTTTCTCTTCCCTTTCAGTCCACATCATGGGGGTGATCTCTGGAGTAAATTTTTCTGGTGTTCTCTTCCCTTGAATGCTGAGTACAATAGGAATCTATCTTGACAGAAGGATGGCCTTACCTGAATCCTGCCTGGTACCCTTGGCAAAAGGTTTTAAAGTGCCCCTCCCCTTGCACATCATTCAGTGCCCCTCTGGTCCTCCCCCATCCTGGCCTACCCACACCACCCAGACAACTGTTTTTTTTTTTTTTTTTTTTCACAGTTTTCTTTACTCCTTTGTTTTTTGTTAAATGAATTCATTTATCTCATTCAACACATCATAATTAGGCAAGAGTGCACTCTGGAAAGGAAATGACTGCATCAAACCAGAGGCCTCCAGGCCCAAGCCATGGAGGTACAAGACACTCCAAGGTACATTTCAGAGTTTTTTTTTTAAACAACCTGCTTAGCCAGTGTTGGCTGAAAAAATCCTGATTAAGGAGAGGAATTCAGACTTACTCTATTTCCTGCACCCTTTTAAAACCCCCCAAATGAAGAGGACTGCATTGTAATAACTATGGGAGAAATAAGGTAATTAAGCCAGGAGTTTGGGGATGCTAGTCCCCCAGAAGTCATGGGCATTGTAGATGCGCTGAGGAATATTTCACAGTTTTTTCACACAGTCTTTTCATCTAGTGATGGCATGAGCAATAATCCTGATGAAGGAAGTAAATTCACTGTTACAGTTCAATTTTACATTTTCTTGCATCCTTTCAACACACCTTAACAGAGCACAACTGCACTGTAATAACTATGGATGAAATAACTGAATTAAGCTGGGAGTCTGGGCAGATAGGCTTCCAGAAACTATGAAGGTTCGAGATGCTGGAGATGTACTTTAGACTTTTTTTCCATTTTTTTTTTTCAAATAATGATGGCTTGAACAACAAATAATATGACAAAGGGAAGGTCTTCAGTGTTATTTTGCAACTTTGCTTTATCCAGCATCCCTTTAACACACCCCACCTGACCTAAACTACCTCTAGGGACCACTAGATCATCAGATGCCTTGGAGGTTCCAGATGTTCTGAGGTGTACTTCAGAGCTTTTTAGTTCTTTTTGATCCGATGGTAACCAAAGCAAAAATTGTAAGGAAGAAATTCAGTTATTATTATTATTATTATTATTATTATTATTATTATTATTATTATTATTATTGCTACTTTGTTTCAAGGAAGAAATAATTTATATATGAGGCTTCATACTCAAAATTAACAAAATAGCAGTTCACCATGAAATGAAAATACATAATTTTGTGGTGCTACATAAATCATATCTGGGAATAATACCTGCCCCTCAAAAACAAAGTACCCTCTGGTATTGGATTAGGATGAAAATGAAGCCATAAATGACCAATATTCACATATTTCGAGTTGCTGCTGTTATTGTTATATACAACATACCTCCGCACACCAACCACTAAAGACAGTGACCATCTGTGCACCTCTCTGATATCAGACTGGGAACAAAACCATAAAAGCAAGCAGAACATAAAACAAATCAGCCAGTAGCTGTCAGACAGATACAAAGAGCATGTACACTTACACTCCCAGAAAAGACAGCCACATGTGTACACCTCTGATGTATGGCTTTGAGGAATGTCACAAAATAATGATCACAGTAATGTTTCCAGTTTGTTACTCCTATCCAGTATACTGCTTCCATACAAGCTAGAGTGATCCTCTATGCACACCTCTGAAGTTTGTGAGGAAAGTTAAAGAAATAACATAAGCACTGGTAGATTTTTTTAATAGAAGCTAGAACAGAAATTGCTGTTAAAAAAGGAATAATTAGTACAGCATATAAAATACTGCATGATAACTATAAGAATCAATCAAAGGAGATTAGAAAGGATTGGGAAGAGAGACTGGATAAGCAATTCCCAAAGAAACAATGGGAGGATATATGTATGTCTCCCAAATATGCAACAAGGTCTAGAAGATTTACGATTTTTGCTTGGAAGTGTTTACATAGGTATTTTATACCCCAAGTAGACTCCAAATTATTTTTTCTCAGGTAGACAGCAAATGCTGGAGGTATGATGGGGAAGAAAGAAGTAATTGGGAAGATATTCTCCTGGAGTGCGATGAGTTGGCAGACTGTAAAGATTCCCTACAGACTGCTCTGTCAGCGATACTGGGTGAGCGAATTGGTGTAATGAAGGAAATTATTTTTGAGCTATGATACAGGATCGGAATTGCTTACATGTTGTAAGGCCTTGCCGAGTCTTATTATGCTGGCTGGCAAAAAATCAATTACTAGAAAATGGAAATCAAATTCTTAACCTATTTTACTAGAAGTAGCGAATATAGTAAATATAAAACTACTAGAAATGGAATCTTAAGAAAAGGGCAGGAGAAAATTACATAGAAAAAACAGAAATTGTGAGAACAATACATGCAGAGGATGAAAGAGGTTTAAAAGAAGGCAGGATTTGAATGAGTTATGTAATGTCTGACTGAAAATGACTGGATGGATTATAACTGATGTATAATGTTTGCAACTAAAATTATGCCAATAAGGTTTGTTTTCATTTATATAAATGTATGATTGCCTATGTCATATGTGACAATTTAATAAAGATGTTTCTTGTTAAAAATGCTAGTGACCAGTTTGCACCTTTAAATTTTGAATGCAAAATTAAAGAAATAAGGACATTATCCTCTGCCCTTTCCATCCACACAAACTACAAAAACCTTCTGTACACACTTCTAAGAAGGGCCAGGTTTAAGACAAGGTGGGGTTTAGGGCTGAGGCCACTACTAATCCTGTTTCAAAATCCACTTATACAGCCTTGGAATGTGGGGGCACCATGTGCTAGGTCTGAAGGCCTGGATGGTTTGAGATGCATTTCATGCATTATCTTTTTGAAAGAAGATTTAAGCTGAGCAAATCACAGCAGGGCAAGTTACTGTCATCCATACAACAAACCTTCAAATCCACCAGGCAGTTACAGCCGCTTCTGTGTATACTTCAGACATCTAATTGTGATGAAGGATAGCCCATGTAATGCAGCTTTCCTCAGTTGTGACACATTAAAGTATTCCAAATTGTTTCACACATTTCTCATTAGTCCTCCAAGCCAGTGTAATAAGCAAGCAAAGTACAATGTGTATATGTACTATAAATGTAGGTGTTCAAGTGTCTTCAATATCGCAATCATAAAACTTGGACATTTCCTGCCCTGGAAAGCACTTGGCTGGCCCAAATACCAGAAATTTAATTCCCTCCTGTAGATCCCAGATGGAGGTCTCCAGCTTCAAGTCAAGATTACAGTGGATAAAGGGTCATTGGCTGTTCTCATTTCTTCAGGTAGTTCATGTCACACATTTAAAAACTCCTCCTTCCTTGCCCATGACAGGGAGCAAGGCATGAATGTATTGTCCCCATTAGGGAGAGAATCCACAGACCTAGAGGGCAAAAATGGTGGTGGGGGGGGCTAAGAGGGGATAGGACAGGGTTACCCATGCCAACCCACAGGGAAGATACAGTAGTGAAGGTGAGAGGGGGAATGGATGAAACAATGGTAAAGACACTCTACATTTATGGCAAGTATAAACAAATGTGCTATGTTCATCATGCTTCACTGTAGCAGTAATAACACTTGGGAGGATTCCAAAAGCTATAAACAGAGGGTGGTTGGCAGGGGACAAGTCCTTGCAGGACTGCAATTGCAATGCCAGCTTTAGTCATAAAAATAGAGGATCATCCATACTGTCTGGAGATGATGTGCATGGAGGACCAGGAGGCTGCTTCTACAATGGATTGAGTTGACACTCCCTTAAAGGCAGTGGTAGCTGCAGTCGCTCTGTTGCAGTGTGTACTGATGTGGTCCGGCATGTTCTTGTCATGGTGCTTGTAACAAAATTAAATACAATTAGAAATCCATTTTGAAATAGTTTTGTTTGCTAGCAGCTTTTCCTTGTTTGTTGATTGCAAAGGCTACACACATAGCTGGTCCGATGTTCTGATTTTGTGCAAATAAAACCTGAGTTACCTGTATAGACATCGAAGGTGTGATGGGCTCCTTCCCCTTTGTTCTGTGGATCAGGAAGAACACTGGTAAATGTACTGTCTAGTTTACAGAAACTTTGGTCACCATTTTGGCATAAAAGGAGGAGCTGGTTCTCAGGGAAACTACCCTTGTAAAACCTGAGAAAGGACTCCCAACACAAGCACCTGGAGCTCACAAATCCTTCTGCATGAAGTGTTTTCCATCTAATAAATTTGATGTTTGAAGAGGCAGCAGGATCTAATGGAGACAAAGTAAATTTTTTTTCAGCACAAAATTTAGGTCCCAGGATAGAGCGCACATCAAATTTTCATCTTCAGAATACAATCTAAATCAGGAACCTGATTCCATCTTTAGATTTATTGGAAGTGATTCATGGACTGGGGTTATCTAATTTGGACTAATGAAATACCATTTACCTTGGTCTTACTAATGGAGCCTTCTATGACTGAAGAATTCAATGAAAAGGGTGTTGAATGGAACATCCTGTATAATTCATTTAATGGCTGCTCTGCAGGCTGCATACTATAGGTTCACTATCCCTTTAAGATTCCAACACTTTCCTACCATTCCTTAAATACCTGTGGCCTGCTCATTTAATAGAGCTGCTGATACCAAATATTCTGCTACGGCACTTTAGGTCATCAGGTGAGGGGCCAGCTGGTTATTCCATGGGCATGTCTTAAGACCTCTGGTAGTCAATCACTACGTACCTTTCCCGGGTCATTTGGATCAGCAACCTTCCTTGATTTGGAAAAACAAAATGGAGACCTTCAGGAGGACTCTGAAACACCATCTGTATAAGATCTGTGTTAATCCTCTAAACACTAATTCTTCTTTTTGTACCACTGAAAAGTTTGGTATTTATTCTTGGCTTCTGAATCTATTTTAATTATTACGTCTTTATTCACCTACTTGTTACTATGATATTTTAGCCAAAAACACTTTGGATGAGGCTTCTGGATAGGGTTTCTTCTAATTCACTAACTAAAAAAAAGAAGACATTACAGTTATGTATCAATCAAGCTCTGCAGTGTAATGTAAACAGTGTCGTAATGTTTTAAATGTCAGGCAACAACAAATGTGTTGTTTGACTACATTTATGAATCAACAGAACCAGCTAATATATAAATCATGGTATAATGTACTATGTATATTTAGAATATGTGATCCAATTCACCTACTATGAAAGTGTGTTATTTATGTTAGTTGTCTTGAACTACAAATGTTTAACCATGAGATTTTCATTTAAGAAACACATTTTGTACTTATCAAGTAATACAGAAAATCATAAACACAAAAATACATACAGCTAAAAAGAACTGTTTTTACATCAGACACACCATGTAAAATCTTTACATAAATGTTTCATTTCAATAGGTAAGGGCAGAGGGGCATACGCATGTGTTTAGTACATAACAAGACTTAAAAATGTATAAAGACTGAGTATCACCCACGCAGTTATATAACCTTCCTTGATGTGTTACACTATTTATCAAGCAGTATTCTACACAAAGACAGTACAGAAAATAATAAATATACTTCAAAATATGAACAGATGCATAAATTCATTTGTGATGCTAACATTCTCAGAATGTTACATACACTATATGCCTAGTGTAAGTAATTGTATTAATTATGACTGTTTACGAAACTTCACAATTAATGAAGGTCAGTCACGTTAAAACACCTTAATTATACTGAATGTGAACCTGCAATTACACCCATCATAAAACAATGCAGACAGAAATGCATTTTGAAACCAACAATTAATGAAATTCAGTTCAAAGCAGATAGCTACAGTCCACAAAAACGGCTTTACTGCTTTTATCGGCTGCACTGCATAGAAGGTCACATAAAAATTTACACTTCCCTGCAAGCAGTATCCCAGCACCAACAAGATTTAGTTATTATCAGACTGCAAAAGCTATCTGCCTTGCTTAGTTTTATCAGGAATTAAGGCATTAATTTTCAAGGATCATGAGGAAATCAGGTCATTGCAGTAGGCCATTAAAACCTTAAAATAGTAGCAATGACATAAATGGCAAACAACGGTCTTTACTTGGGTTTCCATCTGGAAATCTACAAACCATACTGTACTGCTATAAAGGTACCTGCAGATTGGATGGCATGAATTTAAAAAAATGGTTTTATTAACCCGCTGAGGGCATAATCTTCAGCTTGTTTTAGTATGCAGCAGTGATTTGGATAACAGTATGCTCACACCATATGGTAATACATAAGCGTGCCTGAACAATAAGAAAGAGTTCTACCATTGCTGCTTTGTCTCCAGGGAGGCTTTTAGATAGAAATGGTGGCGACCAGACTCCAGAAATTATTCTGTGAGAAAATGAAGCCATAGAGTAATAAACGTGAGCTGAAAACAGGATTATAGTTTATGTCTTCCAACGTACAGAAGTGATGCATGCCTGCAAAATTTGCAAAACTTATTTTATGAGGACTGCCACTTTTAAATTCCTAATAGTGTTATAAATATTAAAGAAAGTTATATGACTGTGCATGACCTTTTCATGGTTTTATCAGAGCTCTAAACAAACTCTTACTTAACACTTCTTTGTCAAAATACGTTAAATGGAACATACTATCAAAACAGAGCAAGCTAACATACGCACATGAAGCAAGTGAAGTGATCGTGCCGTGCAGAACACAGATAAAATATAACCAGAGTACAGTGTGAAGTGTACACAGTAAATGGCATTTAAACTATATAACGTTATTTCCAGAGCAAGGTGAATGCACCATTACAATCAGTGTAACCAGTATGCAAAAAAAAGTAGCAACAATCTCTGGAGTGATACACTCTGGAAAAAAAAAATACATGGACATTCAGTAAACACAGAGAGGGAGGATATCTGGAACCTGTACTAGGAACAGAAAGCATAATGTGAAATACTTTTAAGCAGGGAAAAAAAAATCGCTGAAATATGCATTTCCACAAAGGATGCCAACTGATCAGTTATGTATGGAATTCTGACAAGAATTTATGTGACTATTTCTTAATATCCATGGAGCACAACATTACTCTACTTTGCTTAACCATGGCACTGGGGTACCTAAACACAATTTTGCTGACGCAGTACATACAGTGGCCTTGATTCTCTCTGTCTAGATATATATATATATATATATATATAAATATATATATATATATATATATATATACACACACACACCATAATCCTGCTTTTCTCTTACTTCATATTGCAATCCCTGTTTGTATTAATACTAGCTTATTTTTAACTTCCCTACAAACTGGCTAAAATTTCTCCAAATATTAAATCATTTTCGTATAACTTGTGACTCTTCTTAACCAATGTTTTCATATTATAACTAATTTGGTATAATTATTTCAACTGTAGATGTTTTTACATTATTTTTGATGATTGTAAAATTATTGTTCTTAAAATGTTTTGTAATACTGTTGAGATTTTCTCACCAGGCCTCCCCTGAAACTGGTCCTTACCCAGCTCGACTTTCCCAGTACTCAAATGTCAATAAATAAATAAATAAATGTTAATGACCCAGAATTATTTTCTTATATTGAGAATAAAGTTGTCACACAAAAAAAAGACTTACAGCTTTACCTGAAGAGAGATTAAACAAATAATATGGTATGCAAGCCACATACCAGGAGATACAACAGTAACGTGATGCACCAAGTTTTAACAGACAAGGGTGTGAGCTGGTGCTTAAATAGTCTCTTTTCTGAAATGGTTGCCCAGCACTCAAGCTGCTGAATGCTTCCACTAGCCCATCACTCATGCAAAAACACATATATTTATGTGCACAGTGGAGTTCAAACCAGAATTTTAACTTCCAATACATCACCTACATTTCACTGAACAGCCTTGTCTGCACAAGTGAGCAGGTACCAAAATGCTCATCCATAGAGTAGGCTTCCTCTGCTAGTTATACTAGGAACATGTTCTTTTAAGATATTTCACAATAACCACAAAATATTCTTTCAAGCTATGTATTTTTTTAATCTAGAAAGAAGTAAAAGTATCAGCCTGTCTACATGTAGTGTAGCATACAGCCAAGACTCTTGGAAAAGCGTACTCTCGATCTGTCTCGTGTGTTTTAAGGGACAATGCCTGCCTGAAAGAAAACGCAGAGCTTCTCCTCATCCTGTAGGCTAGGCAGGACTGGTTTTATAACACTGGAAATCACCAGAAGACCATAACATGCTGAAACTATCCAAAGCAGGACTGTTCATGCGTTTGTGGAAACCAAAAGCCAGAACATCTGCACTATTCAGGAGTGAAGGTAACATGCTTTTGTTATTTGTGAGAACCACTCAAGAGAAAGAGGTGTGTGTGTGTGTGTGTGTGTGTGTGTGTGTGTGTGTGTGTGTGTGTGTGTGTGTGTGTGTGTGTGTGTGTGTGTTTGCTACCTTGTTTAAAAGGGAGTCGCTGTTGCTCAAAAACAAAAGACCCTTATTCCATGCTGGTATAGACAGGCTGAAGGCAGAATAAATTCAGCAACAGCCAGAGGTTAGCATTGTATTTAAATACTATAGAATTACAGCTGTGTCTTTCTCTTTCTATTACTGATTTAAAATATGCACATTTAAGCTCCAAGTCTAGGAGAGTGCAAATCACAAAGGTAGTTTGTTGTTTGATACTCTTGCTCTGTGCGCATTATTACAGTGCATGAGTCCCAATTTAATACGCCTGATAAGATGCCAACTCTGTTACGTGTTTTGCGCACACATGTCGATCCTTACTGTACCACTGTAAAAGTAAAGATAAGATAGAAAGAGTCTTTAAGGCCTTGGCACATAACATACAACAGACCAAACCTGATATTTTAGGAATGACAAAGGTCCAGCAACAGCATGAAGACCCCTGCATGGAAGGCTATCATACATCTGAGGCATTTACTGAGGGGGAGTTCCTGTGGCGGCACTGTCTGGAATAGGTATTCCTTAGTCTGCTCTCTTGACTGAGAAAGCAATGAGTGTCTGCCACATTTTACAGAACATGGAACCAATTGATAATGTCAGATGCATTTCTGCTAGCTTATGAGAGTATAGCTTAAAGGATAAAGTGGCAAGCCTAGTCGCCCTGGCCAATACCACCAAATCTCAGGTGTACATAAACTGCCCATCTGACCATCCCACTCACTTCCAGCTTTGGGCTGAAACATCAGGTAAACTTATGGCCATCATGGGGATGTAGCATTTTCATGCCTGGATGTTTTAAAATACAGCCCTACCACACAATGACCTACAACAAGTCATGAAGTGGAGAAACATGACCTACAATGAAGCCATAAGTTATGGAAACATTTCTACAAATCATACCTCGTGTGCACCAATGATGTACTAAGCAAACTGCCCCCTCCCCCGTTCTTTATAAGGTGAAAACTGTTGAAAAATAAACAAACAAAAAACAAAAAAGAAAATGAGAGACTCTCATAACTTCAGACTAAAATAAAAACTCCCGTTGCATTGGTAGAAGAAGGTAAAAACAAGGTATTTAGCTTTCAGTAGTTATAAATGTAAATAAAACAGGGCGCTCAGACTGACCAAACACCAAGTTTGTTGATACTGCAGCCTGAATGTAATTTCATATAAGATAGTGTGAATCATGTGTCAGTCAAAGTATAAAATGTCTTTAAATGGAGAAAGTGAAAAGGCTGTCCTAGACTCTGGTTCTATGGTCAGCATCATCTCCATTGAATTCATTCGTAAAGACCTACTTGACTGTAGAAATAAGTTAATTGTAACATTTGTACACAGTACTACCAAACTTGCATTTCATCCTGTACATGAAGAAATCATGCAATATGTGGTGGGCTGCAAAATGACTAGCAATTGAAACAGTAATAGGGAAAGGTATCCCTTATTTTAAGGACACAGAGCACTGGGGCTCTCAAGACAGACAGAAGTAAACAGACTGAGTTACAATAACACAAATCCTTGAAAACATATTTTTAAATTCTATGAATTATATTAGTATTTACATAGGGTGACTGTTCCCCAGGATCCTCAGTGTGGAAGACTGTGCCCCCTCAGACACCAGTAAAACTACATAAACTCACTGGTCACACTACCTCACATACATAGTATTCCAGTAAAACCAGGCATTGTCTCGGTTCTGATGTAGTCCAGCCTTGGAATTACTATATTAACTTAGGGTCCCTCCAGTAATTCTCAGACTTGTCAGTCCTCGAATTATGATCAAAAAAGTAAGAAACATTTCAGTTCTCCCTTTAAATTTGTTTTTTGCAGAAGGCAAGCCCATTGTAACCCCAGTGTGTGTGTTGTGTGTTTTGTGTGTGTGTGTGTGTGTGTGTGTGTGTGTGTGTGTGTGTGTGTATGATGGAGTGGGGGGGGGTCCTTCAAACCCACAAATTTAAACTAAATTCTAGACCGCCCCATACCCGACAGGAAAGGATAACTCCAACAAAGAGCAATCTCAGTATCAGTTATTCTGCATTTTTGCTCATTCACTCTCACGATATGAAATGGTTATCTTTAGTTTATGAGGTTTGTAGGGGCACAGTACTCCTTGTACACAAATACAGGGTATTCATGCCTCGTTTTCTTTTTAAACTCACATATGCCTCTTGAATTTGTTTAGTACATCTGAGAATTAGGTATTTCCTTCCCCACAGTATTTCTAATTTAACACTTGGAGAATTTCTTAGCACATTTTAAGACTCTAAACCTACCATCAATATGTAACAGTTATTTTGTGTAAAAGACTTCTTACTGCATACTGTTCAAATAACCATATTATTGTACCTGCAAATGCAGCTAATACACAGCTAAGAGCTGAATTTTGTCTGAACAGAAGTCAAAGGCTGACATATGTACTGTACTGCTCTGCAAAGACTACTCCAATTTCAGTTTGTAATAGGTATCCTGTGGTTAGTTTGTCATATGTAGGTAAGAGTCAGTAATGTTAAGTGGTTGTATTTGGCTATAACTATGTAATTTCTTGTGTTACTGACATTCACATGATTAACACTCTAGCTTTGATTGTAATAAACATGATGCAATATTTATCGGCCTCCTGTTATTTGTTCATGTGTGTGCTGAGGAAGAGATGTTTTCCTTTACCCACTTACAATGGAATCTCCCTAAGAAAGGCAGAAAACATACACTGATGTTTGATGAAAATTACTTGGGAAAGGGGGCTGGACCCAGTCATGATGAAGAGATCAAGGAAGAATTTGACGAGATGAACCATCAGGTAAATTAGGCAAGTTTCAGCATGGCTGTCTCGGCGCATGATATACGTGTAGATGCTCAGATGGTGTACTAAAGAAACCACACAACACTGACAATTTGCCTCATTTTGATGTAATTAACCATTTAAAGAGTGATAGAAGAGAGGATGTTAAAAAGCTTTTGGAACTCTATTCTGGAAACTAATGCTGACACTAGCACATAAGCATATACAACATTGTCATTTTTGGGCCAAAAAAGAAAAAAAAAAGTACTGTATAAAAGGGTTTACGTGATTGAAGAACACTTGTGTGTCTCAGGTCACTCATGCAACTACACTTCTGCATTGGAAGCTAGTAGTACATACACCAATAACAAAAACAAATTTGAAATTATGGCTGTATACCTGATAAGGCCTCCACCTACGACACGTAAGGGACAGCACTACAAATTAGTTATTGCATATTATATCAGCAGATACCAAGAGGGCATCCCACCGAGGGCAGCCAATGCTAAGGAAAGTGGTGCCAAGCAGTTTATTACGCTGCTTCTGGGCTGGGATACCCAAAATAGGTTGTGGTAGATCAAGAAAGACTTGTATGTTTCAGGTCATCACAACACTGTATAGAGTACTACAGGTTAGCTCATTCATACTTGCCAGCAATCAAGCAATTCCCTAATTTCCTACCAGAACAATGCAGGAGGCATATTTTGTCAGATGATATGCTCCAAATGTCAATACACACACACACACACACACACACACACACACACACACACACACATACACTCACACACACATATGGGTCTACTTCAGAATATCAAGTCCCATATCAGCGAAATCTGTTTCATCAATACAACAATATTGAATCACTGGGAAACTAACCACTTGGCCAACAGGTCAACATAAACACAACAAAGTGATTAAAACCCACCAAACTGGAGGACTTTGTCAACCACCCCCCCGATGTGGGGGATCCCAACTCCGAGATCGCACTACAGTAGGGAAAAGGGCAAATACCTCTAGGGTGGCCAAGTGGTTACTTTCCCAGTGAACATTTTCACTGTTTTAAGGATTCGCAAAAGCGAGGATTCGATACTGTCAACTCAATGAAATGAGATTGGCTGATATGGGACTTCCATATTCTTAGGTAGACCCATATATATATATATATATATATATATATATATATATATATATATATATATATATATATTTTGTGGCTTACTGGGTATATTACTAATTTAGATTTATGTTTGTAAGCTAGTTGGTCATAGTAGTTTTATACTCCTTTCCAAACTTATTCAATACCTTTATTTTATCTGCAGATAATATTCTTACAGCAGATGTTGTGCAAGACCAGTTTTATGATTTTTACTTTGTGGATGCAGGGTCAGCTGCTAAGTGTTTATAGACATGCATATAGCTCCTCCAAGACTATAGCACTGCATGTTTTTTTTTGAGTTGGTGCCTCAACAGCCACCTTAACAAATATGTTCTGAAAACATACGACAAACCATGGTGTCAGTAAGGGGGTTACACTTTTCAGTATTCAGGATCTGTACACACTTTCTCTATTGAAAATAAAGCTTTGCGGAAGTCTGTGTAAATGATCTTTCATTAAACTGTTTCTTGGGGACCTGATTACAGAAATGCCTCATCTTCATTCCTTCTGTACCTCATACTAAGTAATACCTTGACATGAGTAAGATAATTCATGGCCGCCTTCTTTTGAGAATAAAAAATGGTTGGATTCCCTTTTCACTCTTTCAATGAATTTCATCCTGGTATGGTTTGGGAAACATTCGCAAGTGTGAAGCAGTCTTTGAAACTAGAGCCACACACTTCTGTGCAACGCATGCATAATCAAGGAAGTCTCATATTATGTGATCTGTGTTTTTTTTACATATCTTGTCTGTCAAGAGTACTTGATAAAGCACAGCGTATTAGTCTTAAAGAAATTCAGTCACCCCCACTCCCCCCCAAAAGCAGTCCTACAAACATAGTTGGCACTTCAGAGTGAAAAAATATCTAGTGAAACAGAAATTGTCAGAGAAGCCAAAACTATAAGAACAAGTCCTGACCTGAAAATGGGAGAATGATATCCTCTCTGTTAACCTTTAAAGCTTTTTTTTCCTAGTTACTCTTAAGAATTTGACATGTTTACTAGGAACGGCCTGTCCCAAAAATATTTATTTTCTCATATACTCCAGTGAAAAAATATAGACTGTGGAGATGGATTACTCAACTCCAGGCTCTAGTAAGGGAGTCACCCCTTTCAGAAGTAAGGAGCCCATAAGTACTTGTGGATTCTCCACCTGAAGTATTAAGCTGCTTTAGCAATTTGCGTTTTTAGATTTTGTTTTGGATGGGGATCTCTGTGTTTCAACATTTCCAGTGTTTTATTCTTTTAATTTTTTTTTTGTTGCTGTTTAAATTAAGCTCCTAACATACTAGGAAAAGTCAAAGTATAAACTGAAGAAATATCCAACAACTTCCTACATTTTACAAAGACAGACTACATTTTCACCTCTTCTAGTGAGAAGTCTGAAAAGGACAATAAATGTCATTTTAATGCCTGTATTTCCTCCAAAGTGTATGTGTACTACAAATGAGTATTCCTGAGGAAATCATCTCCACAAGAGCACAGCCACTTTCTCAGAAGACATCCATTACCTAAAAAATTTGAACAGATTTACATCAGCAACCATTTTTGTTCCAAACACAGCGTTGAAGAAAAGATTAGGCCAATATGATGTTTGGACTGCAGGCCACCTTCCATAGTAGGACCAATACCATGGTATAGGTAAAGAAAAAGGGATAGGAGAATCTTAAATGAAATACATGCCTTGATGGAACATTAAATCTAGTACAGAAGCTAATATTAAAAAATGGATAATTAGTATGGCATATAAAATACGCAGGTAACAATCACAATCAGAGATTAGATTACATTGGGAAGAAAGACTGTCCAAGCGATTTACGAGAAAACAACAGGAAGACGTATGAATGGCTCCCAAGTATGCACCAAAGTCCAGAACATTTAGGATTTCTGTTTGGAAGTGTTTGCATAGTTTCCATAGTTTTTTTTTTTTATATACTCCAAAAAGACTTCAAAGAATTTTTCCTCAGGTAGAGAGCAAATATGTTGGAGGTGTGATGGGGAAGAATGAAGTAGCTGGAAACATATATTTTGGGAGGGCAATGAGTTGATAGATTTAAAAAATTCCCTACAGAGTACTCTGTTAGACATATTGGGTAAGCAAATGGCTGCAACCAACTACATTATTGTTTGATCTGGGACACTGGATCTGAATTGCCTAGACATAGTAAGGTCTTATTAAATTTAATGCTGTTGGCTGCCAAAAAAGCAATTCCTAGGAAATGGAAATCGGTGTCCAAATCAACTGTATTTTAAGTACTGAATATTACAAAAGAGATAAAAGAATCACAATTGTCCTTTAATTTGAAATATATATTTCATGTATCATTTAAGACAGTAATGGGGGTCTTTGCACGTTAAATGATGAAGTTATAAAAGTGGGCTTAGATAAAGTCAGGATTGAACTGCAACAGAGCTAATAGCTGGTAACCTGAAAAGGCACATGCCTTTTCAGAACTAGTGAATAGGTCACCAGCTGTACATCTCCATGAGGACCAGGCTTGTACCAAACTGCTACAGCAAAAAAGTGTTGGTCTCATGTTAACCTCAAGCTTTTTAATATATGCAACACTCCAGCCTTTCCTACTTGTAAATTTTAACAGACTCAGTTGGATGAAAGGTATACAATGTGAGGTAACAATTTCACTGTTACATACTTGGGAATGCGTTCACATTTAGATGCCAGACTCCTATTGTGAGGATTTGTGTTCCCTTCCCTCAAAGAAAAGTTAAAAAAAATTAACAAGGACAGCTTAACTCCTCTTAGTTTAATAAGCTACAGATCTTCATGAAATCTGGGTCACGTTTTGTCCCTTATGTCATTCATGCACATAGTATATTCAGAAAGAAAGATGGACAGCAAGACACAGTACATGGCTCACTGGAGCTCTGCTGCTATAACTAGTTCTCAAGTCAAGTAGCTGCAGACTAATCTGACTAGTGAGAACTTTAACACTGCCATCCCTCTCTCTCTATCATGACTAATCTGGATTGAGGTGAAAAGGCCATCTGTTAAGCCATTTCCACCTCCACATCCATACAGAGACAAAAAATACATATTTGGGCCCCTGGAATCTGCTTCAAACAGAAGATTTCTTCATTGTAACTTTAGATCATTTTTTTCCTTCAAACAAATGAACATTACCTTCATTAACAATCTCTGTAAAAAAACTAAGCATCTAAAATTAAGGTGCGATTCACAGCTGAAGAAAGTTACAAAAATCAAGTTACCTTCTGTTTAGGCGCATGAGCGCCAGGAACTGCAGCTATAATACAATTTACTGATGAAAGTCAGTCAGATATTCTACAAATAAACAAATGCATCCATTTTGTCTGATTTAAGATGCTAAAAGAGAACTGTGGCTGTTGGAAATACTTGTGAAATAATTGTATTTGCCTTTACATTTGTTTACCTGGGTAGTACACTGAACATAACAGAACACTTCCAAGTACAGTCCAGGTAAAATCTTCCATAGATAAGAAATTTACAATTAAAAAAATACATAATAAACTTACTCAAGCAGTGGTTACAGCACTAAAGAAAAATAAATGTACATACACTAAATACCTCTAGTAGTATGGTCAGAAATCTTCTGACAGTATGCCAATTAATAAACATTTCAGTACTTGTTGCATTACTATTCGCTTTCCATTACTTATTAATGACTAAATAATAATTATTCATTATAAACTATTACTTCCATAATTACTTCTTTCTTCTAGAGTAATGTCACAGAAGCAATATTCTGGTGTGCTTATGAATGCATAAAGAGCAAGTGACCTGTGGACCTAAAGTTTACAAAAATCTCACAAACACAAGCTGGAAAAGCACAAATGAGTAGCAATGACTACTTAAACTCCCCCAGGCGTAAATGTCTTAAGCCTTATAATCTATATTTTTTAATTCCTGGCATTCGTAGACGTGCACTACTGACGTATACAGCAGAAAAGATTATTATGTTGGCCTACTAGCCAACATTTTAACAAACCACAGCTATTAGTCTCTGAGGAAATCAGACTGACTGAATGTAAAGCTTGCTAGCTAAATAATGTCTCCCACTACTGCAATTAACTATAACTGCCAGATGTACGTACTATATTTCAATGCAGATATCCATCAGAGGTACATTGCAGTGCAGATGTCTATCAGAAAAGTTCTTTCCACTGTAATATTCTGTTAATTGAATATTATGTGCTGGATTATGCAGACACCCTGCTCTCCAATTACAATACTGATGACAGCATAACAAATGCACAAATGTTTCACTGAAATTACTTTCTTTATATGATTAATCAAAGCACTTAAAGCAAAATTTAAACAGATAGTGGGCTATTGGTAAACCCTGAAACATTTAGTCCGTGGTCTATGCTCTCCTATCGAAAGGATATTACAAAGCCCAGATGGTACCCAGTCTTCAACTGACAGGCTTCAGTAAGAGTCATGTACTGCTACCCATGACTCCATACATTGTTGGCAGATCTCTCAAGTTCAACTGGGAGGACTGGTTTTAAAGCTTATACCTTCTGTCCATGACAGAGAAACTCTCTGCATATTTTAGGGAGGTGGGATAAAACTTAACACTCTACACGTTAGTCATGAATGGAGCAGTATGTTCACCCTCTTTAGCAGAAGTGTTGTTGGTACTTGTTGAAAGGGGCATGGGAAAAGATAGGGTACACAGCATCATAATCAGTGTGGTCAGCATAGCATCAGCACTGCTGTTGCTTGTGCAGTTGGGAACAGAGAGGCATATCTGTGAAGTGAAGTTTGCTGCAAGTCCCAATAGCACTTTTAGCATTTGTGCAGTGGATACAGACGTGAAAAAGTGTAAAGCAGTGCATCCTTTGTGACTGACTATGCCACTTGGTTTGGTGGGATCAGAACATTGTCTTCGTGTGTGTGTGTGATCATTCATGTTTGCATGTGCTTTGTCCTTTATTACAGAATTGTAGACAAATTGTTGTATGCTGTTATGCACCAGGTCAGGGTAAGCTGACTGATATGCAGAAGTCACACTTCATAGTATTCCTGAACCATGTTTGGCTCAATTAAACATTTTTAAATACCTTTACCATATTACTGGTTTGATCACTATACTGCTACTTTATGGATCCCTACTGGGCTCTACTAAAAGAAGCACAGCCTATGCATGCTTGTCGGTGTAGCCCCTTTGCAGCTGTGCATTGTCAACAGTAGGTGCAGGTTAAGGATGTGTGTATATATGAAGACATATATCTATGTGTGTATTTATGCATGCATGTTTAGTTTCTTCATTTGTTTGTATTGGTTTGTGTATAAATTGCATAAAGTGCCAGTTTAATGGTACATGGTCATGTAACTCCTCTGCTAAGTAAGCCGACTGCTTCTGGGAGGTTACCCAAGTTCTATAACGATGAGCGTACGAACGAATACAACAAACATGAAGGAAATGGGTATATTAATGTGGCCTTCATTTCCAACATCCATTACAATTTAACACTAATTCCAAAATAACAAACATTCTGAATGTTCCAACTAGGTAAAACACCACAATGCATGCTTGTCACATTGTCACAGATTTAACGTAATTAATGCCACAGCTGTTATCAACAATCTCCCCAAAGGAATACAGAAAAGTCTCAGATACTTGCTCCTGCCCTCTCTGACAACTTTCGTCTGATACAGGCTCTCTGAAAAAGCTAGTTTACCAGCACCAAGAATATCCAAGGTCATTTAATGGAGCAATAAATTTGCAGAAAATGAATGGTAAATTGACTTGCTAACACTTAAAGATGCCTTTTTCCCATCTAGAGAAGAAGATAACACTTTTCTCTCTTGTGATTTTCCATGAGCAAGCAGTGTGTTTATAATCTAGAATTCAAGGACAAACACCACACAGTAAAAAAGGTTTTGCTACCAAGGCACATTATGAATTTCAGGCAGTCTTAAAAAGTGTTTCACCTACTTCTGTTTACACCATTTACCAAGAAATGACTCTCGGGAAGCTCACCACATTAAGCTATGCCTCATGTCTGAAGCTACAGCTGGGGTGGTGCAATGCCTCATGTCTGAAGCTACAGCTGGGGTGGTGCAATTTCAAGCTACTGCAAGTTACTTTTTTTTTGGTAATGAAGTATCATGTAAGAACATGCCCATCACAGGTACTGCACAAATCTTCACAATACCTTTTTTCTCTCACTATAATGTTGTTTTCTAAATGCAATCAATATTTTCAGTTTTGAGGCCATCAGTGACAACCAGTTCTACCTAGTTTTGTAGGCCAGGAGTCATGCTAGGTCAGCAGTCATGCAGACAAGTGCTTTTAAGACTGTCCTTAACTTTACTCCGTCTCAAAGCAGAACATTCATCTACTTTAAGCAGTTTACTGCTTGCTCTATGCTAAAAGACTGTACACTATTTAACGGCTTCAGCCTGACACCGATGATCTCTGTACATTACCCAGTGATAAACATACTGCTAAAACTGTACTGTAATTACAAACCTATGGACATGCAGTGATCTCATGATGTCAACCAACACATAGCTGATATCAAAAATAAAGATCATTTCCACAAGTTTTGGACATGAAGACAGGAAAACCATCTAAATAACTGCACAAAAAACAAACAAAAACTAATATTTTGCTTTTTGTATGACTAAAAATTTCAGAAGCAATAAAACAAACAAAACAGAAGATTTCAGACTGTGCTAGTCCTTCATCTAAAGCAATTTTTTTTCAGAAATGCTGTAATATTTTAACTGAATTTAGCTGCTGAAATACTGGACTGTCACATTTTCAGTAGGATTTTAATGATACACCTGCACTAACAGTCTCCCAGTCATTAAATGCTTAATTTGCTGACTAATGCCTGTCCTCATACATCCCGACCAGTGAGCACAGTTGCTTAAGGTTTTTGCAAACAAACAGGAGATTTGGCAAGAATGGAGAGAAAGAAACAGTCTGCACAGCTCAATATGAACTGTTTCCATTTTTCCATGTATGGGAGATATTGGTGTCAGGATATACAATCACCACAGGTGTGGGGAATGCACAGCTCTATATGGAATGGTATGGGGGGGTGCCTCTATCAAAATGCTTATTAATGTGTTAGTAGCATTTGATTTTTGGCAGCTGGTTTGGTCACAAAACACTGAAATGTTTTGGTGTGCGTGTGTTTCATTGTTGAACAAAAGTTGTTCTAGCACTTATATTTTCTGCCATTGCACTAACGAATAAACAAATTCATTAATAAGCCTGGACTGTGTAATATAACCAAACCATGTTGCATTTTAGTAATACATTTTTGCAATACTTTCTTTATTGTCCCCAGGAAGAGGTTGAAGTTTGTCAGGTCATAATCTGCATTTGGATTGAAAACCAGAACAGTCTGAGTTTCAGCATTTATTATGTAGACATTGTTGCATATTACTGTGATACTGTCCTCGCTACAAGACTGGATTATAAATGATTTCTGCATTTAGTTAAATACTGGGTACTTACGTATTATCGCAACCACATTTTCAACGGCAATAGCGGTTGCCTAATGATCCTGAAATATGGTCTTTACTGTTGTACAAATTTAGTATAATGTGTGTCCTTGTAGCATAACAGTTTTTTCATGTACTGATAAGAACATTTCTAAAAGATAGTGCTCGTGTTTCGTTCTTTAACTGACAGCATTTCTGTTATTTGCTGCTGCTGGCTGTCTCTTTCTCAGGGCAATGGCAATCAATGTTGTTCATCTACTATTATTTCTACCACAATGGAATACAAAACCAACGAATGACCAAAGCACACCATGACAGCATTAAATGAAGTAAATGCTCATTGTAGTACAATGTATATTTATCACAATATGCCCCCTTCACACAGCCAAACACATCAGTTCTTCCAACTGTCTGATGTAAAGACGACCATGCCATCAGCTGCCAACCACATCCACCCGCAGAATTTCCAATCATTAACATTGCAATGGTTCTTTCCACACCGCTTACAACTATGGTTACAAATAAGCAAGTGCAGGTAAAAGCAAATTGTTACTGTCCGTGTCTTACGTCTGTGAAACAAGAATGGTTAAAAATAAGCAAGTGTAGCTACAATTCGTCAGTGTTTGTCTTTTACGTCTGTGAAGAATTCCTTGTACAAATTAAAAAAAAAAATCCAAACGATAGTACGATAGCAGCCATGCAGACTGTACCGTGCATGTGTAATCCCCAGATAACAGGGACAGACTTGTTTTCAAACTCCTAAAAGCAATGTGAAGGTTTTTGTCAGTATTACGCATTTGCAAAAACAGTAGAAGTTGTTTCATCCACTCCTATCCGTGGTAGTATGCGCAATTCGCAACCGCAAATGTGGTTGCGATAATACGTAAGTACCAAAAACTGTTGCTCTGGACGTTGGCACAGAAGACTAAAGCTCCAACTTGTTAATGAGCTGCTACTTGTGGCAGTCATGTAGGATTTGAATCGTTCAACCTTCACTTGCCTACTGAATGACTTTGAGCAAGTCACTTAACCACTTAACACTGCTGTTCTGCTGAAGTTAAAGCGTCATTACTCTATCTTTGCAAGACTAGTATGCATTTGTATAAAGGAAACTGAAATATTTTGCTGTGGCCATTTTTAACACAATCTGGCATGTTGTGTACACAGTCGATTTAGTGTATATAACAGATGAGTACAGACATTGGTGGAATACAATGATATCAGTCTGAGTGATGTTTTATGGTTGAAATGCTCGTAAATGGGCGTGTTTGTCACTGGTTTGTACATTTTGTTTCACTGCTTAAAGGAAAAAAAATGTTCAAAACTGCAAATTTAAAATGCACACTAACAAAAGTTGCTATATTAAACAAGAAATATAATTTAAAACTTTCAGGCAGGTGAATCAAAAACAAAAGCATTTATGCATGGTCATTAAAATGTGTGCAGGGGCCCATGGTTTGGAAATAGTCCCCAGGGACCAAAGTACACAATCTGCCACTATCCAAATACATTTTTCAATGAATGAGAGTTCCAGGGGAAGAGAGGTTTACTTCTGCTCATGCTAAGTCTGCTTTCAATGCCAACTGTTTTTGTTTAGCAAATGATCACCAGTGTTTGTGGTATAAAATATGAAATAAAAGTTTTAAATTAAATCCAAATCTCTGTAATCATCATAAAAGTAAAGAAAATAGTATGTATACTAGCAGGTTTTAGTAGAGTTTATGGTAACTGGAGAGAGATATAGAGAGAAAGTGAACACTGGAATGCATGCAGGGGTGGGGGTGGGGGGTATGGTCCATTACCTGCCATGGCACCATTTGACCATCATCTGTCTCTGAACACCATACCACACTTCGGTTGATACTCCTCAGCTAATCATGCCCCATAAATACTGCACTCCAGCTGGCCTCTGATGACCCATTTCAGAGACATTAAGGACCTTTCACTGCTGGTACAGTGTGTGTCAATGACCTGGCCTTAGATTTTCAGTAGCTGAACTGTCTCCAATAGTCACACAAAAGATTTTGTAGATATATTTTTAGATGAGAATACTGCCAGCAGTGACAGTCTTGGTGATCCATTGCATTTGTTATCTAGTATCTAATGAATGCGAAAGTGAAGATATGCTAAAAGTCTTTACTATAACCCTGGACAGGAAAAATTATGGCTCCTGCAGTCTTTGCAGAGCTATATATGCCTATGGACTTTATATTTATACAGCTTTCACTTGTTTAAAAAAATCAACAAAAATTCTTCATTGCCAAAAGGTATATTATGTGGCCATCCTTTATCACAAGGAAACTTAAAAGTACTACAACTAACTTTAACACATACCTGCATGGTAAGTAAACTGCCAAAATGTGCATCGACTACAAAAACAGAAATGAAAGAAAAAGTAAACAATATTAAGAGCTGCAGATTTTCTTTACATTCTGCTTCTCAGTAAACATGCTTATCTGGCCATAAAATGTTTTGTGTACACACTAATCAAAACTTACCAATACAAAACAAAATAACTCATTTACTCATGCAGTTTGGTTTGACTGAAGAAATTCCACAGATTACACTATGCTGTTTACAACTGCGTACCTAAGAAAATCAAAAACAGCACAAACCTAGCTACCTTCAGATCCCCCCAAAAGTCACACCTTTTCAAATCTTTACAATATAAATGTTTCATCCACACACACGAATTCCAAGCTCTGTTTATGTTGTTTGTTTTCTGTTAAACCTATACAACTCAATTCAAAATATTTCTTTTTAATGTGTTAACATTTCAAGCAACTAGTAACTAAGTGAATCCTGTATCATGATAAATGCAGAATCTGTATATTGTATGCCACTGGCCAGTGAGTGATGTGGGTGAAAAGGATCAGCTCACCAGTAACCAACCATTTGAAATACTGAGACCTGCTACAGTGAGCCCTGTTAAAGAGACAATGACCAAAATATGGGCTTTCATATACTAAAGTCTGAGATGGCCATTTTTTGGAATATTCCCTTTTTTTGAAGGAATGGTGATCTCAGATTTAGTATATATATATATATATATATATATATATATATATATGTATATATATATATATATATATATATCTCCGGAGGTGTGGGGAGCTTGCTCCACTGCAAAAAAGAAGTTTAAAGGAGAGCGTCGCTCTTCTCCTGAGTTATTAATCTTTTCTTTCTGGTCTGTCAGCACACAGCATTACAAGTGCCAACATTCCAGTTGGGAGCCTAGTGACCATCAGGCTAACAATTCTAAATAAAGGCTTACAAGCCCCCAGACTGAGGGACATCAATACAAGCTGCTGATTAAGTTTGAATGTGTAAGAATGCATAAATGTATTTACACACATGCCCAAACAAACAGATACATGCACACATCTAAATGCCAACAATTCTCTCTTATTGCAAAATTTCCTGTATGGCCAACCAGTACCCTGAGATGTCTAAGCACAAAGCCTCCCACCCCATTAAAGCCATCCTACACAACATGTCTACTCTCCGACTGTCAGCGGAAGGCTTGACTATCATGCTCTCTGAAATGTTTGACCATTCTGAGTATCATGCCTCCATATTTAAGGCTGAATGACATATTTGATTGAACAGACAATCACTTTCAGTCCATCATTTCCAGGAACATGTGAAAAAGACTGAAGAGTGTGTGTTTCTGCACGTGCACTCATACATGTGTGCATGCTAAGGTTATACTAAATCCCTAACTGACTGGTCAAAGAGTAGTGGGTCCCCAAATCAGCAGTGCTCACCAATGTGCTTTTGCAATGCTACATCAATGAGCCCTCATTACCCATGCACCCTAAATTTACCAGGAAGCACATTCATCCGCAAGCCTACAGACTGGGTGACATCACTGCATGTAGTTTTCCACCAGGAAGCACATTCGTCCACAAGCCTACAGACTGGGTGACATCACTGCATGTAGTTGTCCCCCTTCTTTCCACACCGAAGTACAGTCACCACAGAAAAGCTGAAGGCCAGCAAACTACTGTCTAAGGTGGTGTTTTACACCAAAATGACATCCCATACAACGTCATCTAATTCTGCCTTTCTATAAAATTGTGCAATGTTTTGAGCAATGCTATTCACAGCCAAACTATCCATGGAAAAATTACTTCTCTGTCCTTTTACTTGGTCTTTCTTAAATGTTCCTCTGCTGTTACACTGTTCAGTCTTTTTATGCTACTGAGAAAATGTGAGACCAAATGTTAAGTATACGTGTGCATTTATGCATAAAACCACACAGAATTAAACAGTGATAATGCCCCTAAGCAGAGATGCTAAACCATGTGCATGCAGTGTAACCAGTAAGATATTTGATGTTTTGGCTTCTTACAAAAGCAATAAATTGTGGGTAAATGCTATATGATCACATGACAACAAAAGCAGTAAATTGTCAGGGCTGACAGATCCAAAGTTACTATTACATCCTGAATAATATCTCCCTCTTTTGCCAAATGAAGGTATGATGTAATACTCGTGAAAACAATTCATATAGGAAACAAAAGGATGCAATAGGAATTTTAGCACCTAGATTGCAACATTTTAACAAGTCTATTGTATACTAATTAAAAAAAAAAATCAGTGGACAAAATATGGTTCATATTACAACTCATTGTTGGTAATGCAGCTAACAGTCGACAAACACTCAACTAAAATAAAAGAAATGGGTAGGAAGTTGAAACATTCCCACGCTGTAAAGAGATCGATGTGCATTCTTTGAAACAACCAATTTCCACCGACACTGACAGACTATTGTTTAAAAGGGAATTTCTGCTATCAGCATTTTTTCAATGAAAAAATGAATCTGAAGTGTAACAAGAGATCAACATCCTGCATTAAAATGTTTTGTGATTGACCATAACAAACAGAGCTACAGGCAAGGCAGGGGAGTTGGTTGTGCCTCATGCACTGCCTATGGGAGGTGCTTAGGGTACATCTTCACAAAACGTGCCCAAATCACCTCAAATGTGTTTTCGTAACTCAGAGTAGCAGAAATTATGGTCCAAGATCATCCTGAACTGCAAAACTCCTTATCCACTCATGGAGAATTTTTGTCCTGGGTCTACTCCAAGTCATCCTCCTCCCTTTTGGTTGTACCTGATGCATTTCCCATGCACATCAACAATTCTTTCTTAACTTAGAGTAGTAGAAATTTTCCACATTCATCCTAGACTGCTAAACTCCTTATTCAATTCTGGAGATTAAGCCCAGCTGCAGTGTTAAAGAACTTCACGTTTGACACCAGGTTCTGTGATCCAATTACTTCGGTCACTATTTAAAGCTCTTGGCCTCTGGAAAGGACTGGGACTCAGACATACTGCAAACTGACTCACTTTTCCACATAGTTCAGTATAGCACTTACAATGTGGTTGCCACTGTCCCCATTTTGCTGGTTAATTTCCCAACCCCCTTTATTTACAATTACGAACAATATCCCAAAACGCAAACTCCTCTACCAGAGACTCCCCTCACATTGACAAAAAGCAGTGCACATTTTTCTGGTAAAGAATAATGACATCTAATTTGGAAGTGCTGACATTTATTCCAGCTGTTTTACACCGAGCAGGGTCACCCCTCACAATGCCTGCTGAAAAATCCCAGATGTCTGACTCAAAGAAGAATGCACTGTCTGTAGACAAACATGTAACCTTAATATCCCTAATAGATAGTGATTATGCCTTAATATTACGTTCATGAAAATTAACCAGTAGATTCTAATTTCTAACAGTTCTTGATGTCATGGTTTAACAGTGTTTTCTGATGTACACACTACTTCTTGTCAGGAATATAACATTTCAAATCTACTTTTATAATTATGCGTACTGTTGCTGCAATCCCTGTTCTTAAGGTCAGGAATATAAAAAGGTAGAATTATAAAGACAGAAAAACATTATAAAGTCTGGTTCTTAGTAGAGGCTTCTAAATCTGTTAAGTTAAAAACATAATACAAGATGTAATGCAGGCAATTTCAATGGAAAAAGGAGCTACAAAGCTTTATTACACAAAGGTTTCAGCACTAGGGTTTAAGAGGAATAAATATAGAAGGCTATCTTCGTGGAAACAGTCTCATAATTTCTGCCAAGCCTATTTTTCAGCAATACATAAATCTTTTGTGAGGAAAACCAGATGAAAGAAATAGAAGTTTTAAGAATAAATGGTTTTGTGTCTACTTACTTCTATAGCACTGTCTGTTACCATATTCTTTTAGAGCACAAATAGCAAATGAAATCCATTATAATGAAATACAGCATAGCAAAGAAAAAAAGATGCTTAGAACAGCTAAACCAAGACAGATATGCTGTAGTCTGAAAAACAGGTACCTTTTTCCCTTTCAACCAGAAGTACAAAAAGTAAACAAAGACAGGCTTTTTTTTAACCGGATTCTTCATTTCCCAGTTTGATGGGAAAGTAGTTGACCAAGTTATCACCTTGCAGTCTGCATCTTTCATTCGACATGCATTATCAATCAGTCTTATGCATGCTTGGATTTTCCACATCTTTGGCTTCTCCTGGTCATAACTATTACTGACATGCCGTTGACTAAAGCTGCTTAAAGGCTGGTCAAACGGATACAATAGCAGAACGTGTGGAGAAATAGTTAAGACACAATTTTACCGCCATGTAATGCTATAAATGATTATTACAATTTTGAAGTCACCGAGAACAAGAAGTGACCTAACATTTTGCTGATGACATGAGTAACTAGCATAAAATACATGGCCTGTAGAAGTGAAATTGTTGTAACATTCTTTTTCAGAATAAGACTGAAGCACTCACAACCAGTACTGCAACATCAGATGTCTTAGCAAGACGAATATAGGTCTATATTACAAACACAAAAACCCTTTTGAGCAAATACCACAACAGCGACACATATAGCCCAAACTGCAAATATGCCGAACCCCATAAACCATGTAATTTAAAATTTCGAATCATCATAGTTGGCCAACCCCACCGCCCACTACATACTACCTACCCAAACATAATAAATAAATCACATACATACACTAACCAAACCCTACTTCTAATCCTACACTAAACCTAACATACATTACTATCTATGCACTTACCTTAACCCGCAACCTAACCCTAAGGTCCGTAAACTATTGCACACTTACCCTATGGAGATATACCCAAACAAAACAAATAATCCACACACATACACCTAACAAAACCCTACTTCTAACCCTACACTAAACCTTACATACATTACCTATCTATGCACGTATCTTAACCTGCATCCTAACCCTAAGGTCCGTAACTATCCCACACTTACCTTACGGAGCTATACCGCAGACGGGCCAACCATGACAAATCGACATTTCGAATTTCGTGGTTTTGGACGTTCGCCATTTTCGTACTTCGTGCAATATGTGTCACTCTTTTCTGATTCGCTCAAATGGATCTTCGGGCTCCTAATATAGACCCGACGAATACACTGACAATAGTGTGTTGTTAATAGATGATAACTCCTCCTCCTCCAAGATGCACAAATATGAAAATAAAACTTAACAGAATCAAACCAATTAGTTATCAGAATTCACTCAGCTTGACAACCAGAAGCTAAACACAAACTTAACAGACTCTAACCAATTAGTTATCAGAATTCACTCAGCTTGACAACCAGAAGGTAATATATGCCCCGCTGTGGCAACCCCTAACTGGGAAAAGCCGAAAGAAGACGACTAAATAAATGGAAACCATCAGGAAGGATCAGTCTTCTTATGTAAATTAACCCAGAATCAGTCATGCTTACACATGTGAAAGTCTTATTACAGCACTGCAGATTGCAAAACTGAGATCGAATACCTTTTATAAGTACTTACAGATGTTACCATCCTCCTTAAAGATAACGCTGTGTCTGTTATCAGCTCTAAACTAAGGAACTCATTCACCTCCATACAACTGTGGTTAAGATTTTGGGGACTAGATTTCAACACCAACAGTGTCGTTTTTTTTACCTGCAAGAATCATAACAGATGCACCAGTCAAATATTTTGATCACTCCATTTCTGAATGAATTTGCTCCACTAAAGGACTTGGACTGACATGTCAGATGTGACAGTTACATGATTAATGGACTAACTCAGACCTATCAGAAACTTGAAAGCACTTGCAGGAATATGACCTTTCGCTCCCCAGGTTTTCAAACCACTACTGTGTCAAGTTATCTACGGCAAATTCTCTTTTCTGTTACTAGTTACTAACCTGCAGTTTTTCCTTTCTTTTCAAACAGCAGCAAGGTTATAACATGAGGCCGTGACTTACATTAGGTTACCATCTCACAACCTCATCACCATACAACTTGCAAAGGCCTGAATTCAACCCAAACTTGTCCTAAACCACATAGAGCATTGTGACCTTACTTTTGGTTTTTCATATACCTAGAGTTAGAAAAAGAGTTACTGACTCAACCTACTCAGCCCATAGTAAGCTCTATAACAGCCTGCTTCCTGAACCATGGCAACATTCTATAAATATATGCTTTAGAACGTTCTTGAAAAACACTTCCACCTTATATGGACATATCATAGTGGTAACACACACTGATTGCAGATGATCAGTCAAATTAGAATTTTTAAATTCTCACGTTATAATGTCTACACACATTACTGCATAATATGAGTGTATGGGGTAGGAGTTGCAGGATTTAGTGACGGCTGGCATGACTTGGTCATGAGTGTGAAGCATGACATGTCAATCTTCAAGTCAGACATGAACAAATCTCAGTGGACCCCACACCCAGAATTAATTCACTGCTGTTATATGATGGCTTACATCTATTTTGTAAGTGTTTCCTTTCAGGTTTTATTTTACTTGGACGTTCTGCAGCACAAAAACAATAGTCCATCTGTGACTTTTTTAACACACTGTTAAATAGTTAATTTTTTTTTTTTTTTTTTTTTTTACATCAAAGATTGGAAAGTAATGGTGGATAGACTTATGTGGATATGCACTCCTGGTCTACATAGGATTTGTACTGTTTTTAATTTAAATGCACTATAGTAATTGAAACTTCTGCACATAACTATGCATTTTACAGTTTTTATCTTTCTTTCTTTCTTGCTTTTACCATACAGTGCTTTGGAAATATACAATAATGACTACAATGCCTTTTCTTTGTGTATTTTTTTAAGAAGTTTAATGTGTCATTATTTTTCTTTCTGTACACAAAGAGCTCTGATCATGCTCATAAATCATCAACTGGTAAACTTCTGCACTTTTCTGATATTAAAAAGGTACATATTAAACTTTGAGATGCACTTTTCAGAGCTGTTATGTTCTGGTCTCGTATTTCAGCATACATACCAGCTATCAAAGAACAATGAAGTAATCCTTTGAGAATTTTAAGAGCTATAAAATATTTTGCACTGGCACAAACCAAAAAATAAATAAATAAATAAATTAAAAACACTTTTGTAAAGCTGTTGGATTTAAAGAGGTTTGCCTCACTTCTGGAATCCATGCAACAGTATTTTGCACTCTACATGTGTTTCGCCTCTCTCACCACTAGTACAAGAGTGGGGAACAAGTGTAGCTAGCTAGCTACTCTGGAGCACAGAGCCATCCCCAATATGGCTTCCTCCTCTCAACTCTATAAAAGATCCTCTGTTCCCTGAGAAGTCTCTTCTTTCCTTTTAAACTGCAGGAGCTGCTGCAGTTTATTTCACACATGCATAACTAAGCATTTCTGAAAGTTGCTAATGTACTAAACTGCAGACTGATCGGGATTTGTCATTTGCATCCACTGACTGCAGGTGCCTCCTTCGCCTCACTCTATGTTGCTACACTGTGACAGGTAAGGCTCCATTAACCACACAGAATTATGATCTGGTTTCTCTCATCATAAACAACTAGTTATATATTCATAAAATAGATGGAAAGATTTCCTCTTGTGGTAGATTTCTTGACATTCATTTATTTCATTTGTAATTTATTTCAGTTTGACAACCTGGTAAGTAGACGGACTGACGGACCCTTTTCAGCCATGAACCAGACACAATGGTGCAAGACACAAATAGAAATGTTATACAAACTAAAGAATACACAGAGTTGTATACAGTAAAATAAAGTGGAGACAATACATTTGTATATAATTTACACTTATAAATGTAAGTGATATTTACGGTATGTACAGTAGTCATTTCTTAAAAGTATATCATTACAGGAAAGAAGTAACTACGCAGTAAGATACAAGGACTAGCCATTAACATGGAAGCAAGAGCATTTAGCGCCCTTAAACAATTGTACTTTTAGTTTGTTTCTAAACAACTGAAGTATCTCTTGCTGCCTCGTTTCTGCAGGATGCCGATTCCAAACAGCTGGCCCTAGCATGGAGATTACTTTTCTCATGTGGACGTTTTAAAACAAGGCACAAAAAGAATAATATCTTCTTGGTCATCTCTGTGTATGTACAGTTAGGCTGCTTAATTTGTAAATTCATTTTCAAGATGGAACACTGTACCATTTTTAACAACTTGTAGATATGACAGCTAAATAGAAATGTAGCTCTGTCATTTTGCTCTGTCATTTACAGGTAGTCAGTTATCCCATTGTAGATGGCAGTGGATGAGTTTTGGGTTGTACAAGAAGAACAGATCTGCAGATTTTGTTTACAATAGTTTGTATTTTACATGTGTTTGAGTGTACGATTACAAGAGGGTGCCCGTATTCAATTTTACAGGTACCCATATTTTCAGCTAAGGCATTATGAGCTATATGGGGAGTGAGGAGGTATGAGATTCTACAGCATAGGTTTTTGGCTGGCAGTGTTTTGCTAACAATTTTGTCAGTATTCTTTGTCATTGAAAGGGCAGAGCCCATGCTGATCCCTAATTACTTCTGTTCTGTTGCAAGCGGTAGTGGGTTGCTGGCTATTTCATGTAATAATTAGACCTGGGGATTTCCTGAGCACATAAGTTGATTATGATTGGAGACCCGATTATAATCATCTATACATGGATGCTGCCTTTACTGACTTGCTGGTAGTCATTTGAACATGAACAGTGTGACCCTATCCTAGATGAGTAATAGTGATTAATATGGAGGAAAGTGATACATGCCATATGACAACTGAGGAAAGTATAATCACTGCATATAAGTGAAAACTCCGATTTTAAGTGTTGCAAGAAAACCCTTGATATGGCCACATATGTCTAAAAAGGTAAACATTACACATTCTTATAATGTTGCACTAATATATGCAACCATTAAATAAACAAAAGAAGCTCAGCACGTATTTTATCAGTATGTGGCCTGGAATCTGCAGATTCTTGATTTTATTTTATGAAGTATGTAGGTCACAGAGTTGGAAGCAAAGTCAGGGGAAGAGCCTACCAAATTGAACATTCATAACATACATAAATACAACCACATATGCTACTGAAAACCATAAAGCAGTAAGAGGGTAGAAATGTTTATTACAGTGGTTACATTTGTATCTATGTATCACTATCAATTTGCTAACAGTGAAGGTGTGCTGGTCCAAGGGCCACGTTTGCATAAACCCAAGCCATTTTGTAAAAATAATTCAAAAATTTCAAACAAGTACAACAATAAAGCTGATGAAATACAAATGACATTGGTACAAATGTGAATGCATTTAACACATATATATGCATTATGACTGTGAATACAGAAAGTACAACTGGCATAGAGCCAACATTGGCAAATTACCCATTAGTGGACCAGTCGTGAGACTATGTAGTAAACATCTAGCCTCAGTGAAGAAGCTACATTAAATTCTGAGTTTAGGGGGCGGAGCCTAGATGGCCAACTGAGAGCAGTGAATTTTGAGAGCTCCATCAACTAGTATAATAATATAGGAAAATTGTATTATTTTCAGGTTTAAAACATCAGAAATCTATAAACTTCTAAACTTCATAAATATCAAATTTGGTGGAAATATAAAAAAATGTTCCTGTCAAGTAACTTGGAGATATATTAAGTCACTGAATATGAACAACTCAAGGAATTCTCATCCAGATGCTGCTTTGATAAAAGAACTGCAACTGATGACATCTACCTTACAGAACTATATCTGAAGATGGATGGCTTTAAAAATGACTTAAAAAAACTCAAATGAAATTCTCAAAAACAGACCGATACTCTTAAGGAACTATTACAGCAACACCATACAAAAATAACAAATATAGAGACTTCTCTAAATGACATTGAAGGGAGACTCAGAGGAAGAATTCCAAAAAGAATTTCTGCTTAAACAGAATACATGGCTGCTTAACAAAATAGATGACTTAGAAAACAGGGAAAGGAGAAACAACATAAGGATCTTTGGTCTGCCTGAAAACACTGAAGGTGAAGACATTATTTCATTCTTAACCTTGATTCTTGAATTTTTAGACGAGGGACTTCCATTTTGAATTGAAAGGGCACATAGAGCACTGAGGAAACCTGCTTCTAACAACAAGTACTCCACCTAGATCCATAGTTATAAAATTTATTTCACTTCTGGACAAGGGAAGTAATACTAAAATCTGCCTGGAGAAAAACACCCTTAAAATACAATCACAGCCTGATAAGGTTTGACAATGATTATTCTTCCAGAATACTAGAACAAAGGAACAAAGTATGGCCACTAATAAAACTGTTGAAACAAAACAACATTAAACCACAGCTGGCCTTTCCAGCCGAGATAAAAAAAGTTTGCCAGTGAGATGAGAACCTTTAATGACTTAGAAGAATCTACTATATTAATCACAAACAACAACATAGTGTATCCCAAAAGAAATGGAATGGATTGCTCCTACTTTTAAAAGAATAAAAGAAACAAATCCTTGGACTGATGCTAGAAAGAAAAAACAAAAAACTTATTCCAAGATAGCTGTCCCAAAAAATAACTCTTACAACTACATATCTCAAAGTATCAACTGATATGGTACATCACTTGTCATCTGTTTTTATTTTTTTAAAAAAGGAGGGTTTCTTAAACAACTGAGAAACAGAATTTTTCACAAAGGTAAGCCAAGATGGGTTACTATTTACATTATATATAACCAAACAAAGCAACATATAATACAAACATAGAAGTTTCTATTCCCCTACTTGAACTCAATTAATAATTATCTTGCTAAATTGTCATTGATTTTACTTATAATAATTTAAGTAATTAATTAACTAATTCAACAAGGTACCAGTCATCAGAGTTCAGACTCAAATGTAACAAATTAACATCATATAAAATACCAGTAACAGTAGGGTGTTTTGAAAAAAAATGATGTCATGGAGACTAATGCCTTCTTCAGTTAAAGTATGATTTAGAAATGTCATGTATATCCTGGTTAAATAATAGTAGCAAGCTCTTAGCACAAATGTCATCATTATTCTGTCTAAATATAGTTAATATCAATCATGGCAGGTATCATAGCCTCGAATGCTGTTTGATCAATCCTGATATGGTGTGCGTGGATGCAGGCATGTCTGGCAGCTAGAACAAATGTCATTAATATTCTGTCTAAACATAGTTAATATCAATTATGGCAAGTATCATAGCTTCGAGTGCTGTTTTGTTTAAGCCTGACATAGTGTGTGTGGATGCAGCTGTGTCTGGCAGCTGCTGTATGTTGCTATTGTCATCTCCGGGAAGCTGTGGGTTGTGGCTTGTGATCGAGGTTTACTGATGCTTGTGCATTAGGAAGAGACATTTGGTGTTTTAGCCTAGATCCAGGGGAAGGGGGTAGATAAAACTGTGGTTTGGGATATTTTGGAAGCGAATAGTTTGTTTATACATCTGCTGAGTGAGAGGTGGGAAGGCTGGAAGAATGTGTTATCTCTTGTTGTGGCGGCTTGTTGTTTTTTTTTTTTTTTTTTGATCTGTTTGCCTTGACCTTTACCTGGCTGCTGCCTCGCTGAAAGGGAGGGAATTTAGGCTTGAAGTTGCAGTGAAGCGAAGCTTTGCTTCAGGTGCATCATGAGCCTCTGGTATGCAGTACACAGACACACTAACTGACGCTCCCAGGTTTCTATTGTAATGGAGACAGAGTGACGATAATGCTTAAAGGCTCTGAGCAGCCTCCGAGATGATTCTCGGCAATGAAGCTTTTGGTTTAAAAAAATAATAATAATAAAAGGGCTGTTTTAAACCACATGTACACATACTGATGGTCTCCCAACACTTCGTTTAGCTCATTAAGTTGATTCTTGATAAAAAAAAAAAATAACAATAAGCACAATTTTATATTTAAAATGTATTTTGGTCCAAACACATTAAGGACTTACATAAGAGTGGAAATCTGAGTTATTGTGAAAGACTAAGAGCACTTGGTCTTGTGCAGTACCCTTTGCAGTGGTCTGGGAGGTGAGCTTACTTGGACGTTTTGGGCATATGGGGATAGTTGATTTTAAGGGTGTTTGGGGTTGCCGGGAAGTGCTAGAGAGTTATCAGATTTCCTTTGTGGAAATATCTGTGGGAATGGAAGGTGTGTTGAGTGGTTCACTGGCAGAGTGGCCACTGCATGGAACAGGCTGGTAAAATGGAACTGGACCAATATTGGTTTGGATATTTTAAGAACAGCCTGGAAACACACCACATGAACTAGTGAATGGTATTCTGGCAAAACTGGATGGGTACTGTTGCCTATGCTTGAAGTACTGATATGTGTGTATGTAAGGATGGAAATATACTTATAACAAGTAGGAAACTAGAAGGGTCTCATAATTTAAAGTCTATGGACTGCATAAACATGCTTGGAAGGAGCTAATAATAAAAATACACATTACAGCTTGTGGTATCTCAAATAACTTAGCAACAGCCAAAAAAAAAACACACACAATAGTTATGTAATGTATGATTTTAGTAAATCTAGACATAAAATATATATACTTAATGCTAGAAGTCTAAACCTCAAAATGCACTCACTTGAGGCACTCCTTAAAATGGAGAACATCGACATCTGTGCAGTGTCAGAGACCTGGTTCAAGGCTACAGATAGCACCCCTGCATTACCAGGCTATAATTCATACAACACCTTTCGGCCACCTAACCTGGACCGAAACACTAAAGGCAGATGCGTGCCCATATTCATTAAGGATATCCACACCTCCAGTCTAGTTGCTCAGCATAATGCATCCGAGATTATCCAAGTGCAACTAACTCTGGGCAAAACCGCAATCCAAATTGTAGCTTGCTACAGATCCCCCACCATACCCCAGGATTCCCACTCCTCATTTCTTGATACACTGGAAAATATTAGGGTGCAACCCAACACCTTAATAATGGATGATTTCAACTATCTCATCATTAACTGGGAAAACTACTCATGTACCAACTCTTTTGCTCAACGTTTTCTGGAATTCATAAATTCCAACGCCTTGGATCAACTTATCCACACCCCCACCAGGGGCAGCAATATCTTAAGACCTGGTCATTACCAACAGGGGTGACCAGTGTTCCACACCAAAGGTCAGTTCCTCGCTGGTCAGATCCAACCACAAGCTAATCACCCTAGATATCCACATCCCACCCCCACCCCCCAGTAGGGAAACTACCGTAACAAATTTCTCCAAAGCCAACTTTGCACTTCTTAAGACAGAAGTGGCAAATTTCACGACACCCATGCAGATGGACAATAGAGGTATGACTCCTGAATCCAACACTATTGCACTTTATAAGCACTTACACGAGTGCATGGATTGTGCTATTCCTAACAGAACCAAGATGCTATCCTCCATAAAAATGAAGCCAATCTGGTGGTCCCCTATCATAAACAAACTTTACAACAGAAGAAAGAAACTGTTGCAAAAAAAGAGTAAAATCCTATGACTGGAGAAACTCCCTGGTCAGCCTCAGTAAGAAGCTGAGATCCCTCATAAAATCCTCTAAAGCTAGTTACGAAAACAAAATTGCCACTGATTCTAAAGACAACCACAAAGCATTCTATAGCTATGTCAAGAATCTCAATGGCAATACTCACATCTGCTCTGAGTTACAGCACAATGGCACTAAATATACAGAAACAACTGATATTGCCAACATTCTAGCAGACAGATTCAGTGCTAACTTTACCCCCCTCTCACCCCCTAAAGGGCCCATCTCTATACCGGAAGAATGCAAAATGCCTGTAATCATGGCTGCACAGGTAAAAACCACACTCTCCAAAGCCAAGAACACAGCATCCATGGGACCTGACAACATCTCAGTCTGCATTCTACACAGACTACAGAACAAATTGGCACCATGTTCAGTCATACCCTCACCTCAGGCTTTGTGCCCACTGAATGGTGCATAGAGATGGTTATCCCACTCCCCAAAGGGGGATCCACCAAAGACCCTGGGAACTACCGCCCCATTAGCCTGACAAGCCTGGTCTGCAAGGCCATAGAATGTATCATCATGGAACTTATAAACAAAGACATTGGTAATCTCCAAACTCTGGACCCCACCCAGTTTGGGTTAGTAAAAGGCAGATCATGTCTCCTAAACCCGATAGACTTCTTTGAAGCAGTCACCAAAGCCATAGACGAGGGTAAGGTGGGTTCACACAGCCTATCTAGATCTCGTCAAGGCTTTCGACACCATCCCCACACTCTGGAATTATAGATAAACTCACTAAACTAGGTATAAATCCCTATGTCACAAGACGGGTTGCCAACTGGCTCACTGACAGAACCCACACTGTGAAAGAAGCAGACTCCAAATCTGACTTCAGACCAGTGACAAGTGGAGTACCACAAGGTTCAGTGCTGGGTCCTCTCCCGTTTGGTATCTACTTCTCTGATGTGCAGGCTAGCACAGAAGGTCTTTGGCTAACCAAGTTCGCAGATGACTGTAAACTAGGAGCCATAATCAAAACTCCTAACGATGTGGACATCCTACAAAAAGGCCTCAATGAGACAGATGCCTAGTGTCAAAGCCATGGCCTCAAGCTCAAAGCCAAAAAGTGCACTGTCATCCCCTTTGGTAAAAACTCTGTACCCATGAACTACCACACAGGCGGTAGTAACTTAACACCGAAAGTGTGATAAGAGACCTTGGGACACAGGTGGACAGTAGTCTCTCCTCTGATAATCACATTGCCACAGTAGTCAGAAAATCCTTCTACGTGGCACACCTCATCACAAAAGGTTGCTCATCTAGGGAAAAAGAGGTCATTGTTCCCCTCTACTCGTCACTCATTAGACCCATTATAGAGTACAATGCCCCTTTTGGTATGTACCTCACAAGACATCTACAACAACTGGAAAGGTCGCAGAAATATCTCACAAAGAGGATTACTGGCCTCAAACAGATGCCCTATGCAGACAGTCTCAAAAATCTCCAGCTTTATTCCATCACATATCACCTACTCAGAGGCGATCTCTGCCTAACATACAAAGCTATGTCAAACACAGATGTGTTGGACATGCTCCACTTACAGAAATTCCAATCCCTCCGAGCTACACACTCTAGGGACCTAAACCTTGTCACCATAATAAACTGAACATGCTGGAGGGATAGATTCCTGTCCCAAAGACTTCCCATATACTGGAACAGACTACCTATCTATATCAAACAAAGCTCCTCATTAGCACTCTTCAAGAAAAATCTTGATGATTGGATGGGAAATAGGAAATTCACCCTGAGGATCACTTCTGTGGCTCTGCTTGACAGTGGCACAGGAAAATAATTCTCCTGGGTGGCGAAAGCCAGGGTACCTTTTTGGTAGGCTTATACAGGCCATAGGGCCAATAGCCTAGTACCTACCTATGAACCTATAATTGTCATATAAGATGAAGCAGTCTGCTGAATTTAGTTATTAAAGACAGGTTTTAATAACATGGGCTTTTGTGTATAATAACACTACTGTCTTAACTTGTCATAAATGACATACACTACATTGAACATCAAGGGGAAGCATGATGATTTTCTTATATAAGTAAATATGCATAACAAGTCATGTAATTGCTTTAACTTGAATTGTAGTTTTTGTAATCCATCTTGACCATACATAATACTTAAGCAGTTACCAAGATAACTACTGTTTTATACATGACATCAAACTGACAAAGTTGGTCAAGAGAAACAATAGAAGCCTGAACTTGAAATGCCACAGAATGTAACAATCATATTCGGAACAAATAGTATTAAATTGACAATAAACACTCAGTTTAATAACATGGGCTTGTGTATAATAACACTACTGTTTTATCTCGTCATAAATGACATACACTATACTGAACATCAAAGGGAAGCATGATGATTTTCTCATATAACTAAATGTGCATAACAGGTCAAGTAATTGCATTAACTTGAATTGTCGTTTTTATAATCCATCTTGACCATACATAATACTTAAGCTGTTACTAAGGTAACTAAAGTTTTATACATGACATCAAACTGACAAAGTTGTTAAGGGAAACAATAGAATCCTGAATTAAGAATGTCACAGAATGTAGCAATCACATTCTGAACAAATAGAATTAAATTGACAACAATCACTCCGTTTAACCATTGCTGATTATACAAAATAGAATGTTGCCATTTAAATCTAAAAAAATCAGTATACGCCATAAAATGGTAATTTATAAATATGGAAAGGGTATTTGTAATCATTAATCACAATAAGTGATTTTTTGTTTTTAACCTATAATTTCACTCATTTTAAAATAAGAAAGGATAGATATGAAAATCCTTATGTGTAGGAAATGGGAGGAAGAAGGAAGCACTGATAATTAAAATGCACTAACTTTCATCAATGTTCACATAAAACAAACTTGATGCTTTAAGTAAGTTAGGAACAAACAAAGTGATGACTTAAATGGTGGCAAACAATGAAATATAACTTCTGATATATTCAGTAAAATACATTGTATTATAAACATTAGGTATAAACATTATTACAATCTATTTATATTAAGTAATACATTCTGAAATACTTCATCAATAAGGGTGAATATGTTAAATAACTGTGTGCAATAAACTTTTACTGAGGTTTAATATAGGATACATCCTACTTTACTATGACCAAATTGCTTGTCATCTATCTTTCATGTAAATATTAATTGCTTATACAATACGTAGACATTTATATAGTATTAGGATTCTGTCTAATCTACAATAGTACTAAATCTGTTCAAAATAATATAAATATTTCTTATTCCTATTACAAATATTCTCCATATGATAATTCAATTTATGGAGCTCAGATGTTCTGGATTGTCACGGTATGAGTGATAATCTGATGGACTTCGGTTTATCCATCAGATTAGGAATGATTTTCATTCCATGGCTAGTGCGGATCTTAGTTTTGTTAACACTTATTAATTTAAATTTGTTATTTCACAAAAACATTTTTAGTATGCCTGACCAAAACATTACTTTATTGGTAAACACTCAAAGTATAAAACAGATAATTCCTTTAAAAGCTCAAACATATACTTTACAGTTATCAAAGGAAAATGTTTAAAAGTCACAATAAAACAAAAAATACATAATCTAAATAACCTAAGATGGATTTAACTTTACCTTTAAAGACCAATGGCTTAAACAATCCTAGCAAGAGATCAAATCTACTGAAATATTTAAAACTGAACAAAGCACAATTTGTCTTCCTTCAAGAAACTCATTTCAAAACAAATGACAATTACAAATGGAATCCTAAGGAATATATGATATTGCCGTAATCCACTTATAAGACAAAGACAAAACAGGTAACAATTTAATGGAAAACAAATGTGATTAACCCAGAAATCATTTATAAGTATGAAGATAAAGAAGGCCTTATGGCATTTGTAATAGTTAAATATAATAACAGAATATGGACCCTAGCCAATTTATACTGGTTCCCAGGCATTGGAACATGAAATGTTAAAAAAATACTTGGATTTCATTTCCAATAATTATAAAGGCAACTTAATATTAGGAGGAGATTTTAACTGTTTATTTGATATTTCTGAAACTACAAATAAAAGACGCTGCGTACATCTGCTGTATCAAAAGCTTTAAACAAGTGGGTAGAATAATTTCATCTTGTAGAAACTTTCAAATTTAAAGATGATAAATTGTTGTTGTTTTCCCATCAAGATTACAGATGTGTTACCCATACTAGAATAGATAAAATATTTGCTGCCCATGACTTAAACTCTAAAATCATTAATTTCTCAATCACTCTCTGCCTCTTTTCAGACCACAATTCATTGATACTAAAACTTCAAAATGGATACAAACCATTAATTTTTAACTCCAGAATTCCAGCATATATAACTAAAATTAAAGAGTTCAAACTCTGGTTATTATCTGAATTACAGTTCTTCTTAGATATTAATTACAGCACAGAGATAAATAAAACAATGATATGGGGCTCATTAAAAGCTTACATATATGATAACACCCTAACTTAGTATAAAAAAAATCAGAGAATGGGATTCTGAATTATTAGATCTACAATCCAAACTTTTGTCAGTAAAAGCTGAAAAAAATCAAAATCATTTGGAGATGAAAAAGAATGTAGAAGTATTAAACAATAAATACAATGAAATTCTAACACATAAAACTAGTTTAGCTATAGAAAAACTAAAAATTAATACCTTGGCCACTTCTCCCAAATATCTACATAATTTATCCACAAGAATCAAAATACAATCAAAAGCTAATAACATTAAAAGTATCTTCCATGAAAAGAAAGGGAAAAAATGTCTCGGATATAGGTGACATTCTTGATGCCTATAGAAATCACTATATGGAACATTTACAAAAGAAAATATACATATCGAGCAATTAAATCTAGATGAAAAATGTTCTAATACAAAAAAAATACCAAAATAATTAAAACTAGATCTGCAAGCACCCATATCCTACAAAGAAATTACAGATACAATAAAAGAGGGTAAAAATAATAAAGCTCCGGGTATAGCTGGCATAATTATGGAAATATATAAACTTTTTCCTTTAAAGGTACTACCCCTAATTCCATAAAACTCTATTAGAAATTCAGTCACAAGCTTTAATACCACCCTCTTGGAGACATTCCTTAATTACATCAATCCTAAAGGAAAACAAATCCCCAAACCTCTGTACCTCATATAGACCTATATCATTAAATAATGACTATAAGATATTTATGACAATATTAACCAACAGAATGAAAATACCACTATCCAGAAAGTACAGTTGTGTACCTACCATAAATGTAGATGTTCGAGTGTATTCACTGTTGCAGTCATTACAATTGGGTTATCCTGCTGGCAGGCTACCCGCAGTCGGCCTGAGTTCCAAAGTCTAGGTCCGGCGTCGGTTGCTGTCACCTCTTCCCTGACATCAGTGCGCCAGGGGTATATAAGATGCAGCCGACGCCATTTTCTTCAGTTTTCTTGCCCCAGATGTCAGGTGCCCCTAAAATGGTAGGCTAAATAATGCCAATAAGCATGCATGCACGAAAAACAACTTTTCCTTCATCTGCAAGCAAATACACCACATAGGTTGTATAGAGTAGAAAAGTACAGATAGGTCCCAGCAAAGAAAAATAGGGGATGGTGGGAGGGTGACCTGGACTGCAACAGTGAATACACTCGAACATCTACATTTATGGTAGGTACACAACTGTACTATGCTCATCGTGTTTCACTGTTGCAGTCATTACAATTGGGTTGAATCCCAAAGCTAAAGTTGGGAGGCTGGAGCTAAATAGGATTAGGAGAGGCTATAAGGCCCTGCAGAACTGCAGTAGCAAAGCCTGCCCTGGATTTAGAATAGAGAGGCAAGTGATAGTGCTTTGTAAAGGTATGCACTGAACTCCAAGTTGCAGCCTCTAAGATGTCTTTGGTTGGTACCTTTGGAAGGTTGGTCTTTGGAAGGTTGCTGAAGTGGCTGCTGCTCTGGTTGAATGTGGCCTAATGCCCTTAGGCACTGATTTGCCATGCTGTGAATAGCAGAAACGACTGCAATGGCCTATCCACTTTGAAATAGTCTGTTTTGAGATAGGCTTTCCTTGTGATGCTGCAGCATATGCCACTAGAAGTTGATCAGTCTTTCTGAAAGATTTAGTTCTGTCCAAGTAGAAGCGTAGCTGTCTGTGAATGTCCAAAGAATGCAGAATTCTCTCACACTTATTCTGTGGATTTGGATGAAAAGTAGGCAAATGAATTGTTTGGTTAAGGGCCACACTGGACACTACCTTAGGCATAAATGTAGGGTTTGTCCTCAGCGAAACCCTGTCAGGATGGAAAATGATAAAAGGTTCCACAGCCATGAGTGCCTGTAACTCTGAGACTTTTCTAGCGGAGGTTATTGCTAGGAGCAGAGCTGTTTTCCAGGATAAGAATTTTATGTCAGCTGCAGAAGCTGGCTCAAATGGAGGCAGTGTGAGTTTTTCCAAGACATAGTTGAGGTCCCATGCAGGTAATGGTGCTCTCCTTGGAGGTCTTATGTTTTTGGCCCCTCTGAGGTACTGCCTCAGTAACAGATGAAAAAAAATAGGTGGTTCTGTATTGTAATGAGCTGAAATGGCAGAGGCATGAATTTTAATTGATGAAAAGGAAAGGCCTTTATCCAGCATCTCAGTTAAGTATTGCAAAATCTGAGGAATATTTGGAACAATCGTGTCAATGCCTTGTGCTTGGTTCCAAGCACATAATCTCTTCCATTTGTCTGCATAAGATTTTCTGGTGCTAGGCCTCCTGGCCTCCAAAATAACATCCATCACTGCTTTAGAGAGAGGTGTGTCTTGAGAGGCTATATTACCTGCCATGCCACCAGGTTTAAGGTTTTGAGTTGGCTGTGCAGTATCTGGCTGTCTTGTTGGGTCAATAAGTGAGGAATTTGAGGTAAGGTCCAGGCTGGGCAGTGAGCCAAGCTCTTTAGGACTGGGTACCAGTGCTGGTGGGGCCAGTCTGGGGCAATCAGTATCATTTTTGGTTTCTCTTGTCTGATCTTGAGGAGTACCTTGGGGAGGAGAGGCAGAGGAGGAAAGGTATATACTGTTAGATTTTTCCAGCTGAAAGATAGAGCATCCACTTTCCATGCTTGCTTGTGATAAGTCCTTGTGCAAAATCTTTGTAGTTGGAAGTTGTGAGGGGAGGCAAATCGGTCTATGTCCGGGCATCCCCAGGTCCTTGTTATCATGCTGAAGACTTGTGGATCCAATTTCCACTCGTGGGGATCCATTAGATTTCTGCTTAGTTCGTCTGCCAGAGTATTTTTCCTTCCTGGCAGGAATTGAGCTTGCAGATGTACTTGGTAAGTCAATGCTGTGTGCCACAAGTTCATGGCTAGCCTGCAGAGGGGGTAGGAATGTGTGCCACCCTGCTTGTTTATGTACCACATGACTGTAGTATTGTCCGTCTTTATTAGTAGTTGTCCTGGATGAAGTTGATCCTTGAAAGCTGTTAGGGCATTCTGAACAGCTAGCATCTCTTTTTGATTGATAAGCAGATGCATTTGACTTGCGGACCATGTGTCCTGAATACATCTTCCTGCCATATGGCCCCCCCCCAGGCGTAATCTGATGCATCTGTTGTCAATGTCTGCCTGGCTGTGGGTAAGGTGAATGGCTGTCCCGTGTTGTGGTGACAGGCTTTTGTCCACCATCAAAACTCCTGTTGCAGGCAGGGAATGAGGGTAATTATTGTTTCCAGGCTGTGGCAATGTTGAGTCCAAACACTTTTTAGATACCATTGAAGTTTCCTCATATGCAGACTTGCATATGGAATTAGCAGAATGCAGGATGCCATGAAACCCAAGGCCTGCAGAATTTTTCTTGCAGATAACTGGGTCTTTGTTGCCAACATTTTGAAATAAGTAGTCAGTTGTCTGCATTTGTCTGGTGTGAGATAAGCCATCTGGGCAGTTGTATTTAAGCTTGCACCCAGGAATATTATCTCTTGAGAGGGTAAGAGTTTTGATTTCTTCTCATTTACTGTGTACCCTAGACTTGTCAGTAATCTTTTTGCAAACGCCAGATGCTGTAGTAAATGTCCTTGTTCTCTGCTTGAATAAGGCAGTCGTCCAAGTAAGGATATATTTGTATTCCTCTTTGTCGGCAAAATGCAATTACTGGTACCAGGCACTTTGTGAAGACCCTGGGCGCAGTAGATAAGCCAAAGGGCAGTGCAGAGAATTGGTAGTGCATTGAGCCAGCTTTGAATCTGAGGTATCTTCTGCATGTTTGTCTGATTGGGACATGCAGGTATGCCTCTCTTAGATCTAAAGTCACAAGCCAAGCCTTCTTGCCCAACATGGGCAGAAGCTGCTGTAGAGTCAACATTTTGAATTTTGGAATATCCAGATATGTGTTTAGAATAGATAGGTCCGGTATTGGTCTCCAGGCTTTGTCTTTTCTGGGTACCAAGAACAGTCTTGAATAGAATCTGTGACCCTGCTCTTGTTCTGGTACTTGTTGAATGGCCCTCATGTCCATGAGGGATGAAACTTGTTTTTGTGCCTCTGCCCATTAATTGCGTGGCAGGTCTGGCATTCCGTTTTGCCTTGGCAGGGTGTGAAAGTGGAACCTGTAGCCTTGTGAAACTATATTTAGATCCCATTTGTCCTGGGTGATCATGTGCCAATTTTGTGAAAAAAGTGCCAGCCTTCCCCCCAAAGCGGCTGCCAAAAGATAAGTGCTTGGTGCTGGAAGTGGAAAGTCATTGAGACTGTTTCCTGTATGGCTGTGATTTTTCCTCTCCACTCTTGGAGGTAGAAGCACCCCATTGTTTAGGCCTGTATGAGCCTTGGGGCTGTGATCTGCCTCTGGGGCGTCTGTATCTGCCCCTTTGTGGTCTATCTGACACTGGAAAGGACCAATTTTTTGTAGGCCAGTTCCTGCTAAATCTGGGAGGCTGTACCTGCAAGAAATCCTTGACTGTTTGCATAGATATTGCCTTGTCCTCCATTTTCTTCAACACCTCTTCTGCTTTAGCACCAAACAAAGTATCATGCTGTAAAGGAGTGTCTAATAGTTTTGCTTTAACATGATCCGGCAAATTTTGTTCTTTTAACCAAGCATGCCTCCTAATGACAGAACCTGTAACAGCGGCCCTGCAGGAGGCTTCAAGAGAATCAAAACCACATTGCAAAGTATGCTTTCCAACTTGTTCAGCTGCATGCAATAAATCCTGCATTTCTTTATTGTCTGCACATTCTACATTTGCTGGCATTTTTTGTTTAAGCAAAGATATAAGATATTGCTGATACTTAAGCATATGAAATTGGCAATTTAAAGCTCTTACAGCCAAGGTAGGAGAGGTATAAATCTTTTTGCCCCATCTGTCTAGGGCCCTAGAATCCCTATCAGAAGGGATAGGGTTTTTTGCAGTAGAAGCCTTGACCCCTTTGGGACCCTGAGAGATGGTTTCTGGGTCAGCTGCAGGGTTCTTATAGACAAATGTATGTGAATGAGGAACTCTGTAGTATCTGTCTGGCTTAACAGGGGCTGGTGGTAAAGAATCTGGAGAAAAACTGGACTCTGTAAATACATCATCTACAATGTCTAAAACAGGCGGGATAGCAAGGGGCCTGTGCTGGGGCAATAAAAGGAAACCTCTGAGCCTTTTCTTGGATTCTGAGTAATCTTGGCTCTCCCAGTGGACATGCTCCCTCATAGTATGTAGTGTTTCCCCAAAAGAATAATCCTCAGGAGGAGAGGCTGAAGGGATAGATTCTTCAGCATCAGAATCCTCATAGGGAGGAATCAGAGGAAATGGAAACCTGGTCTGAAGATTCATATTCTAACTCTTGCCTAAACCTCTTTTCAGGAGGGGGATGGGAACCCCTGATCAAAGTAATAAGGTCTTCGGCCATTTTAAGCATCTGTTTTTTAGGCATGGAGGCCTGTACAGGTGAATGCTGTACTTGTTTCTTTGTCTTTAGAGTTGCTTTAGTCTTTGTCTTTGTAGCTGAAGTAGGTTTCTCATATAACCGTGTAGGCCTGAAAACACCCTCAGAAGCCGATGCCTGCTCAGCGGCTCCGGACCCATCTGAGGGAATAGTTTCCGAGTGTCCAATACCTTGAGTTTCCAGAGGCCTAGTCGTCTCCACGTGGGAGTCGGAAGAAGCCTGTGGCTCTAAGGTAGCGGGCGTCAGGGGCTGTGAAAGTGCCTCACTGAGAACCGGCGACAGGCCTGGAAGAAGCCTCGTCGGTTTTGGATCTTGGATGCCTGTCCTTTTCTTTTTCTTTTCGTTTTTTGTAAACTCCGGTAGTCGGCTGATCTGACGGAATTATATAATTAAATCTTCTGCCAAAGTAATGAAATGCAAAATCGTACCAATGCTTAATAGTGCGTTGGTTAAATCTAGCACAAAACCGACAACTAGCAACATTATGCTCAGGGCCTAGGCAAGGAATACAGTAAGAATGAAAATCCTTATGAGGTATTTGCTTCCCACAAGAAATACAGTTATTAACTTTTTCTGACATCGGTCTGGAGCAAGAAAAAAGTTTCCCCAACGGGGTACTTAGCTTTAATGAAGACATCGGATCTGAAATCCAAATTTGAAAACTTCAGGAGTCGGCCGACAGGCACTTGCGAACTGCTTTTGCTTCGCGCACCATGCGGCAAGAAAGACTGAAGAAAATGGCGTCATCTGCATCTTATATACCCCTGGCGCACTGACGTCAGGGAAGAGGCGACAGCAACCGACGCCGGACCTAGACTTTGGAACTCAGGCCGACTGCAGGTAGCCTGCCAGCAGGATAACCCAATTGTAATGACTGCAACAGTAAAACACGATGAACATCAATAAACAATGATCAAACTGGGTTTATATATCACAGACATACACATGACAATATTAAAAGGATAATTTCTCTTACAGATTATGTTAAATAAACACTCATAATTGGCTTAGATATAGAGAAAGCCTTTGATTCCCTAAATTGGGACTATTTATTCAAAATCCTAATGCTATTTGAATTTTCTGCATCTTTGTTCATCTCCTAAAGAATATATATATATACAAATAATTTAGCATATGTCAAGTTAGGCCCTTTTACATCTGAATCTATACATATAACAAAAGGCACTAAAAAAGGATGTCCCATGTCACCGATTCTATTTGTCTGGCTATTGAAATATTGGCAGATTCAATTCGTAACAATATAAAAATCAAATGAATAGATGTTTATGAACAATACAATTAAAGTAATACTGTTTTCTGATGACATATTACTAACATTATCTAATACATAAGAGACATTAGAAGAATTAGATATATTAATTGATAAATTTCACATGACTTCAGGACTCCATTTCAATAAATCAAAATAAAAATATTTATTTTTAAATAAAAAAAAGAAAGGCAGACTAAGGGGGGTCACATCATAGGGAAACAAGAATCTACCTTAAAATATCTAGGAATTGAGTTATGCAAGGATAATAATGAATTAGTCTCAAAAAACTACAATATCATCATCAACACAATTAAAATCTCTGTGGAAAAATGGAACAAAATGATATTAACATTTGAAGATAGACTACAGTTAATAAAAATGGTTTTACTGCCCAAGATCCTATATATAGCCTTGGCAATACAACTGCTACCAGAAAGGAATATACTTAAAGAAATAAATTCATGCCTAATAAAATGTTTATGGTTTCCCAAAAGAAACCAAATAGCTTTAATACATCATATTAGACCATGGAAACAGGGAGGATTAAACTTTCCTGATATAGAAACATATATAAAAGCATCAATATCTAAAACCATCTCAGATTGGATAAGTAACTGTAATATCAATAAATGAATTTGATTTACAAAAAACAATTTCAAATAACAGATAAAAACAATTTTCCATGGCACATATTATGTATTAGTATGCAATATAACATAACTAAACCGACTAAAACTTGTATGATTATTACATTGACTCATTTAGGAAAATTATTAATGCAAATGTAGATTTAAAAATCTGGTTTGATCTTTTAACACCATTTATAGTCACAAAGAACTTTCCACATGAAATATATAGAGAAATTATTAATTCCTGGGAACAGAAAGGATTTATTTGTTAGCTCCAATGTAACAAAGAACTAAACGTTTTAGATATGCAAGTAATAAAAACAACATACAAAATTCCACAACAGGACTGGCTAACTTTACAGAGTATTCTGTCATATTTGCAAGATTCAAGTAGAATAATTAACATTTCTTCATTTAAAGAAATGCCTAAATTTAAGAAAATACATATATGAAATCATATATAATGACTTTGACATGGGAAACAGTATTTCAAAATTTTACAAAATATTGATAAACTATAAAACAACACCCAAACCCTCATATTGGAAATATATAACAAAAGGACACTCAATACAGTTAACTGAAGATATTAAAACAAATATCTTATTATCGATAAAATATACATCCTTTACACAATACTGGAAAGTTTGTAATTGGAAATGGTTGCACAGAGCATTCTGAACCCCAGACAGAATCAGTAAAATTAGTTCTTCCATAAAAGGAACATGTTGGAGATGTGAGCAAGTACACAATGCAGATTGGAACCGCATTTTCTTTGATTGTGTTAAAATTATGCCATTTTGGAATGGTATTAATAACTTTCTAAAAGCTTTATTTAATGAATCATTTTATTTAACTACAGTTCTTGTATTAAATGTGAATGAAGGTCCTCATTTGAATAGGTCAAACATGTATCTAGGGTGGACTATACTTGCAATTTCAAGGAAGTGTATAACAAGAAGATGGAATACAAACAATACCAACTTTGGAAGACTTCTACAGCCTACTGAAGACCACAACATTATTGGAAATTAAAATTAAAGAGCTAAGAATTTATCCAAAGCCATTTGTCCCGATCCCCTTCAATAAACACACATCACACCAAATGACATTTGACGACCTTTATTAAATTTCATAACATAGCTTTGTTCACCCAATTCATTAATTACAACTATTCATAATATAATTGATTCTAAACACAACATAATATCCCTGTAATGTTAACCAGGGCAGTGTACCAACACACTCTGCCTTCAGTAAGCAGCGTCCATACCTCTGCTAGCTTACTTTACTTATGAAGCACCATCCTTGTAATGTTAATCAGGGCAGCGTACCTACTCACCCTGCCCAACAAGCAGGGTCTATACCTCTGCTCGCTTACTTTACTTATGAAGTAGCATCCTATCTCACTTCATACACCATTCATTGAATTACCTTCCACCAAATAAGCAGCCTCCTTACCTCAGCTTGCTTATCTATTCAGCAAGCTTCCTCCAAATGCTCATTTTCCTTTCCCCAGATCCTTGAAATGAACATCCAGACACCAGAGGGAGAACGGAAGAGGGCAAGCCTATCCCTCTTCTCTGCCTATCCCACTGATAAATAACCCTAATCCCCCCCAACCCACCAACAAAAAGAGAGACGGAGGGTGTGTAGCAAGTTCACACCAATATGTGATTGCTTAACTCAGCTACACTAGACTAAACCCCTTAAGCCCCTCGCCATCCTTATCTCATTTCCTCCCAACATCCCTGCCTCCACTTAACTCCTTCACCTCCCCAACCCACTTAACTCCCCCTAATATCCACCTAACACCCCCCCCCATGAAGATGTCTGGGGACAACTTAGTTTGTTGCTAAACTTCATTTGTCCCGATCCCCTTCAATAAATACACATCACACCAAATGACATTTGACGACCTTTATTAAATTTCATAACATAGCTTTGTTCACCCAATTCATTAATTACAACTATTCATAATATAATTGATTCTAAACACAGCATAATATCCTTGTAATGTTAACCAAGGCAGCGTACCTACTCACCCTGCCTTCAGTAAGCAGCATCCACACCTCTGCTCGCTTACTTTACTTACGAAGCACCATCCTTGTAATGGTGATCAGGGCAGCGTACCTACTCATCCTGCCAAACAAGCAGGGTCCATACCTCTGCTCGCTTACTTTACTTATGAAGCAGCGTCCCATCTCACTTCATAAACCATTCATTGAATTACCTTCCACCAAATAAGCAGCCTCCTTACCTCAGCTTGCTTATCTATTCAGCAAGCTTCCTCCAAATACTCATTTTCCTTTCCCCAGATCCTTGAAATGAACATCCATTCAGCAGAAGGGGAACAGAAGAGGGCAAGCCTATCCCTCTTCTCTGCCAACTGGCTGTTCCCCCTCCCTCCTACCCAAATTGTTCAAACCACTACTTCCCATAAAGGGAAGGGACAAGCTAAACATCATTCAGTGTACCCATCATCCGTAAATCACCTTAGAATCCTGCCATAAACCCACCTTGCCATACCATCACTGAAACACACCTAATGAAAACTCAATACAGTAAGGAATACCGTGACCCCACTGTACGACCGGAACATCCACCCCAAGAGAATACATATCCTTTTACGCTTCCTTCAAAGCTGAAATCATGATTCCACCTGAATGGATTGACAACCTATAACCACAAACTATAACCCCTTGAACTCAAATCAACACACAGTCAAAATGGCTAGTATCAAGTCTCACACCCAGGACCCTGTCAACTGCAGCCTATCACTTTAACCCACCAACTACCCCGTTCTGGATGTGCAGCAACTCAATCACCGTAGGAAATCGTCCAACTCCAAAACTTTAATGTCCTAACCTTAGATGTCAGAAATCCAGCACCCCTTGACCTAGTTCCTGAAAACTCACCTATGCTCAGCAATGAAATACTCTGTGCGCCCACCCATAAACACCCCCAATTCACTCATTACCAAACCATTCTTAACCCCTGTTTGTCCCTAGCCTTTCCCCTCAAAAGCTCTTTTCCTTTATGTTACCTATACCACTAGTAGGTAATTAATACCTATCCTACAGCTGGCTTATCCTGCAACCAGACTTCCTTAAACCTTCTAACTCCCCTGTAACAATGCACCCAGTTTCTAAAACTACCCCAACACAGCCACCTACCTACCATACTTCCTAAAACCCTATCTACAAAATTCAACCAAACTCCAAGTGAAATTATCCTCGTGCTATTCTGTAAAACCTTAACATGGTATGTAACATTAACACTACCTACTCAAGGGACAAATTTGTCACCACAAGATACCACCCATTAGGAACAAACCAACATCCTGTCAAACACATCATTGTCCCTTCCCCCAAATACAGTTTAACAACTGGATGAGTGAATACGACCACCCAAGGTTCCAAGAAAGCAATGATTGAACTTCACTGGCTTACAGGATCCATAGGGCTGTAGCCTACTAAGTTCCTGTGCTCCTATAAATGTCATGACGCTACTCATCCCATTGAATCCCCACACTCCCCATAAACTATCCCAGACAGTTTTCACCTTGGCCCCCTTAACTACCTCATCCTCATTTGCCCCCTATACCAATGCAATAATCAGCTCCCACTAATTAAACACAGAGCTCTAACATGCCTTACTAAGGTGATTACTCAGACCCTCCTTATGGCCCATTCAAATGGCAATAACGTCCATCCTATCAAAACATCACCTTTGAAATCCCCTTTCCAATCCACCGCATGATGCCTTCTGCACTTCAGCAATCTGCAAGGAAAAGAAAAACTATGAATTCTATGTGCACCCATACCATAATTACTTAACATGGAGGCACTGACCTGGACCCCAGCCACCCTATTAAATCCTTACCTATGGCCAATGGCTGTGCTCCCTTTGACTATTGAATGCAAATGCCCAAAAGCAGGGACAACTTTCAACGTTAATCTAGCATATTAAACGGTTAATAGAACAAATTGTACCACCCATTAACCCTGATATCACAAACTCAAATGCCTGTCCTTCTCTGACTAGCAGTGTAAAATCCTCTACCAAAACTCAACAACTTTGAAATCCACTTACTTCCATCAGTAACTGCTGCCCATTTGTGCTCCCCATGTCTAACCTCCTCACTTGCTACTGCTTCCATCATCTGCAGATTCACTGTATCGCCACCACTGGAACTCGGCACACCACCATCTACAAAGAAAAGGACAAAATTAAACTCTCTAATAGGAACGAGAAGGCTCCACCTTATACCCACCTATTCCAAATTACAGCCGCAGCGTTCCAAGACCCCATCTGCAAGAAAGAAAAGACATGTAAAACATCCAAAATACATAACACACATTCCAAGACATCCTAAGGACAGCCTATCCTGCCAACCTAGGAAGGAATGTCCCACCGCCACGCCCATCTATGACAAAGCAGCCATAACCAAAGCTATGCTTCCTATGACCATATCAAATACCAAAGATAAATTTAACTACCAGTGAAGTATACTACAAGTAAATCCCACACCTGAAGGGACCTATCCATATCCACAACCCGGGTAACCTTGCGATTCCAGACCACATCCATTAGCGCCCTGTATAAGCCAAGATAACTTATATTCTAAAACTATCTGCCTAGCTCTTAACCTTCCATCGCCAAATGAGGCACATTAACCACCATAATGTGGAACAAAATGGACACAATGTAGCAAACCTAATAATAGCTGACTAGCAGTTTACAAAATACAATCAGGTATTATTTTAAATAGCCCTCTTGCAAACTTAAAAGGTTGATACAACTGATTGAGACAGCATGGATATTCAGAATGGTATGAAGTTCGCAAATCAAATGCCTGTCTATTTCTGCCTACGGTCTTAAGACTTTACCATAACTTGTCAGAAGGCACCCTTCTAAGGAAAAAAAATGCAGCAAAATCTGAACATCCTGCATAAATCTGTACCAAGGACTTTCAAGGAAATTAACTCATTTTATATTGCCTTTGAAGTTGATCTGAACCTAAAGATTTGTAACATTTACCAATCACACTGCATTGTATATCGATGGTATGCATCCCAACAACCCTTTCTGCTAATTACCCAACTTAAATGAAAACTAAAACAACTTCTTGAGATTAATTTCATAATCAATACCCAAATACTAAAGTTTTTGCTCCCCTGATGTGCAACTTCACAACAAAACTAAGTTACCAACTACATCTAATCACTCTTCCTGAAGCCCTATATCAGTACTTAAATGGTACATCCTAAAATTAAATATCCAAAAGCAGAATTCAGCTGTAAAATAAATAAACAATGATTGCATTAGCATGAATGTTCTGAAGGGTACAAAGTCCAAAATCAATCACGGTCACCATTTTCAATCATCCGCCTTCACTGATTAGCTGAAAACTGCAACTCCGTGATTAAAACAGACCAAACATGAGGCAAAATTCTGAACACCCTGCTGAAAACTGATCCACATGCACCTCTGACAGGCTGGTACCCCACTGCGCATGCACGAAGTACAGCCATGATGCCAAACCAGCCAACAGCCCACGAAAATCCATCACCGGACAAACTACTCCTCCCACAACTGCCAGAGTATCAAAGGATGAAGCCGCTACCACCACCTCCAACGGCACTTCCCTGCAGAAACCCAGTCCAGATGTCTATCAATCAGACCAACATCCAACATATTCCTAATCGCAAGAAATGTACTGCAACAACCAGCAATCCTACACCTGCCCCCATCACAACTGAAATGCCCAAAAGCTATCTCACCTGGGAGTCAACCTAAAACCCTCAGTATTGAGTCACTCAACCACCGTCGCATTGACATCTATTCCTTTCCCTTTTTTATTAACTTTCCCTGCATTGTGACTAACCCCCGCCACACCTACAACAGCACCCAAAAACGCAGACCAGATGGCCAGCACCCAAAAGTGATTAGATGTAGTTGGTAGAGTAAATCAATTTGTAGCTTAATTTTGTTGTGAAGTTGCACATCAAGGGAGCAAAAACTTTAGTATTTCGGTATTGATTATGAAATTAATGTGATTGCTTAACTCAGCTACACTAGACTAAACCCCTTAAGCCCCTCCCCATCTTTATTTCATTTCCTCCCAACCATCCCTGCCTCCACTTAACCCCTTCACCTTCTCATTCCACTTAACTCCCCCTAATACCCACCTAACCTCTACCCCCATGAAGATGTCCCGGGACAACTTCGTTTGTTGCCAAACTTCATTTATCAACAACCCCTGTGTCTTATCGTTGATTGACACTACAATAATTGATAAGACACTCTGATAATGGATTGGACATACTTATAAAGTAACTGTTTACATTGAGATCTGCGATAGTGTCAGGCTAATGTAAATAGTGTACATGGTTATTTAAGATGTTATGTAGAAATACTATGGAATTCATTCAAATGTATTTCAAAAATAAAAAAAAAAAATTTTGAGGAAAAAAAAAATCTGAGTTTAGTTAGTATGGAAAGCAAACACATCCTAAAACAGCACATACAAAAAAGGATTTTAGCATAAGGAATGCAGCTACCACAACAGCACTAATTACTCTACATGTTGAATGATATTTACAAGTCAAATCCAGCAATAATCATATGCACAGTTTGCAAATTTAAAAAAGTTACAAGAATAAGACACTTGAAGGGTGAGTAATTAACAGTGGTCACTGAAGCATCTGCATTTATTTACAGGGTAAACTGTTTTTCCTAGACATAATTAGCTTTTTTGAATTCTATATTTTCTGTAGAATATTGCCGCTGATTGCAGGGACAGTACTGGAAAAGCTGTTGTCAGTACCAGAGTCAGTAATGTTATTTGGAGTTATGTTTGTTCATTGTTTTGAAGACTGTAGGAGAGATTCTTACATGAAGCACATTTCTTAAATGGGGTAATACTGCTCACTGAGTAGTTTGAATCATTCCCTGACAAGGTGTTGACTCATTTGTGATCACCTCACACAACTGTGAACACAAACAAGTGAATAATCACGGTACCTTTCCGTTATCGGGGCAGCAGGCAAAGTGCGCTGTTGCTTTCAAGTCACTGCGGCTCTTTAAGGAACAGCATTTATCTGTTTTATCTTTCAAGCTGAAAGCATGTTTTAAGTGACTGACACTGCATATTTTCTGTTCTGATTACATAAGTAGAGTGGAAGAAATGGCCTGTGTGGTTGTCACTTTGCATCGATGCAGACTCGTTTGTGATGTTTTGTTACAGATTCCTTGTTGAATCTCTCTGTTGTGAGTTGGTACGTCCTCAGGGTAATCTCTCCTTTACCTTTCAGTGAATGAAGTAGTTGTTAACTTCGTACATTGAAAAAACTTGTTTTTATGTTGTGTCTGTTAACCCTCTCTCTCAGCTTCACATTGTTGATGTAATGTAAAGTCGAAAGGGGGGGGGGGGTCGTAACTCGCTTCTACTTTCCTTCATGCCCAAGATGTTCTTTTGATGGATATGACAGGTAGGTCTATTTGTTGTATTCTTACAAGTGTTTATGGACGAGTACATGGTAAAGGAAGCAAGTCTTTTGTACAAATGAAAAAAACTGTGTGATTGTCGTTTTATTTAATTTACCCACTGAGAGAGCAGTAGAAGAAAAATGAATACATTTGTGTGCTGATGGTTGAGGATCGGCCTCCACTGGGAGGGTGAGGAACAGATATCACAACCTTTGTATGTCTTAGTGAAGTTTGGGAATGTGTGTGCTTTTGAGTTGTGGTGGTTATAGATACAGAAGAAAAGACAAGAATATAAGCAGAAATTACATGATTTGAATATACATTGTCAGCAGTTTAGAATATTACAAGCACATTACAAGCAGAAAACAATAACCCATGGTGAGTTGACAGCGAACACACATTTTGCCTGCTGCCCCGTTAATAGAAAAGTACCATAACCATTAACGCAAACAGTATATAAAACTAAAAAAAAAAAAAAACAAAAAACAAAGTACCCATTTCTGGCAGAGGGCCAAGACTACTTGCACCTCCTATTTGTACACTTACTATCCCCTTCCCCAACACTCACACTACTTACATATGCCAACTTTAAGATCACACCATAACAGGGAAAGGGGAAATCCCTGCTAACTGGCAATTCAACCTTCTATGGAAAAGTCTGCCAGTCATATGCTAATGGTCACACACCGTGCGATGAACAAGCTTGGCTTTCACTTGAATATTAATGTATTTAAAAGAAAAGATGCTGTGTTATCACCTGAAGGCAGTTTGTTCTTTCTAAGGTGTTCTAGTAGTGTTCCATGCAGTCTGAGAGGGTTGCAATGATAAGAATTTCATTTACTGCAGTTTGAAAAATGTTAGTATTGTGTGCAGACGTATGTGTCAGTGTGTGTGTTTGTGTACAATTCATCAAGCTTCAACGAAACAAAGGCCAAGAATGAACCTCAAGTAATGCATCACAAAAAATAAAGCAAAATGCTAGAACTACAAAATCGAGTACCATTTATCAACTAACGAGGAAAGAAAAAACAGAAATAAATTGTTAGTAAAGTATTTTATTATACTAGACTGAAACTGAGGAACTTAAAGACTTTGGAAATTGAAAGAGGCGAGTGTTATACAGAAAACAGCAGTGAACAGAAGGGTTGCTAACGATATATTTGAGACAGCAAATTCTCTCTCTCTGTAGTACATGCAGACAAGGAACAAAGACTGACCACAGCTTCTGTAGTGAGGGAAGTTCTTTAAGAACTAAACATAAAAGCTGGCTACTATCCGAGTCTAAAGGTCCCAATTTAAAGGAGCCCATATGTGGCAACATGCCAGTACAACTTTTTTATTATACTTTTCTACTGAATGCGGTAATGTGAGCTGCTGCTGGAATTTACTGCAGAATCCGTTTTCTCAGATGGCAAGAAGCCTGTATGGCTTCTACAGATAATTCATTAGCGTTCAACCCCTCTACTATTTTCTACTCAACCTAGTAACTACTGTTGTTTACAGCAATGTTCTTCACGGGAAACTAAAGATGTCATGTTTAAAAGGAAAATTCTTTTGCATTAAGTGCAGAAACAATCTTAGTGCTGTAGTACGTGCCCTTCTATGAGAGCACCTGATGTCTTTTTCTCCCCAGCTGTGTGAATTTATTTCTGTATACAGGCAGGTCATCAACAAGCCATAGGAAAGCACTATCATTGGGTGGTATAGAGGCCCTTCAAAGTTAAGGCATATGTAAATTATTTAATGCACTGTTTACCAGCAAGTGCTGCTTACTTCTGTTCATACCATCTGAACATAAAACAAAACTGACTGCTTAAACAAATAACTTGGCAAGCAGAACTCGATAATCATATGCAAGTTGCTGCACTGACAAAGAATTAACTTAAATGTTACCACTTTCATAGCCCCTTTGGATGTTATTTTTGTTTCCTCTGTATCATTTCACCTTCACCCATACATGTACACACTCACACTTCTTTTAAGATGATGCTGAGTTCCTGAGAAGACAGAAATGATTACCAGGAATCTAATGCAAAAGACTGAATGAACTAAAGACATACGGTTGAAACCATACGATTGACAATTCAGTCCATCGACAAAAATCTCAAATCCAAACACCTGCACACAACAGAAGCAAATCTTTAGCAGGGGTCAAGCCCCCTTTCACTCCTCACCCCCCCCCTGCTAATTATACATACTAACTCCAAAATTGCACCATAGTGGGAAAAAGGGCAAATTTCCTGATCCCTACTGTCCCGTGATTTAGTCAGAATGGTTCGATGGACTTGTCAAGCATATGGGTTTCGACAATTAATCCGTTCAATCATTTGAAACAGACAGATTATCAGCACCACTGAAAACAATTCCACTGTAGCAAGTATTGGTTTTGAAGGAATATAACAAAACACACATGAACATAATCCAAATCTGTGCAATGTAATCCTCCATTTGTGGTGAATTTCGAAATAATAAAATGCACAAGAAATATTACCTAAATCTGTGCAACTGCATTTGATTCAAAGGTAATGAATGCAGGCTTCATTTCAACCAGATGTTCAGACAGGAATTAAAATTAATTATTCGAATCAGTAGCAGCACAAAATCCTGATAAGTGTACTGCTTTGCTATCTCTCGTTATTTAATCAAAGTAGGCTCAAACACCAAACAAACTTAATTTACATATCAAGATAATCTTTGCATCTGCAATTACCTCAATTTAATATTTATTAAATTAATATAGCAGAATATTTTGAAGCAATATGCATTTGTCATGTGTCACATAAAAATGTAAATCAATAAAACTGTTCACTACAATATGAAAGCAAAACAAAATGCAATGTGAAAATTAAGATGAAGGATTATGCAATAAGGTCATAAAAACTTTGATAATGACCTGAAGCAGGAATTATATGGGGACTGATGTCTTGACTAGCCAGGTAAGAACATGAAGGTGAGGCTATACAGACTGAAGAGATTGTCCACCCCTAGCAGGGAGGACAATGCTTATACTATACTTGCTTGTCTTTCGGCTTTTCATGGTTAGGGGTCACCACAGCGGAACTCCGGTCTGCTAATGATTGGCAGTATATTTTCACTAACGCTGAGGTGCCAGCTCAATGTTCAACCAAGGCACGCCCATTTACGCATGTCTTTCGATCGCCCACCCAACCGCGGGGAGGACATGCAGACTCCACACAGAAGGCACTCCCCACACTACAGCCGAGAATCGAACGGGAGAACCTCTTGCTGTGAAACAACAACACTACCGCTGCACCACCGCGGATACTATACTGATGTATTTAATTCCCGAGAATCTGTCCATTTTGATTTCTGTGTTGTACAAGTACTGAACATATGCAACTTCAAGCATAAGAATATGAATGTAGAGTGGATATCCAGTACGTGATGGATATTTAGTGAGTAACACTAACAGAGGTTTCTGAGTGATAAGGAAATGCAGACTTGAAAAAAATATGTAGTAAAGTCAAACGGACTGTCTTTGGGAAGGTGCTGATATTTATGTAGTCTGAATACACAACAAACAGAGGTTATACACTGTTACTGTACACGTCCTGCCATTGATACTGTGGCATTAAACATAGTCAGTGATACATTTTTGTAAGTGTAGAAAGGAATTACTTTGGAAAGAATATATATTTTTATTTACTCCATGCTCTTGCTAGATAGAATTGGAGATTGTTTTAGAAGATGCATTTTTTAACCTTCTACCTGTGTGTTAAAAGCAGAAAGTTAAAACTAACTTTCTTATTGTTAACAGCATTTCTTTGTGGCTAGAAATTACATTTTACATGATGAAAATAGTTCAGAGGTATAGCTAGGGTGGGGTGACGGGGAAGCTCATTGGTCTTTAGTACATTACTGGCATTCTGTGAATGTTAGTATTGCATTAGTGGTCAGAGTTCAAACATTTCTGTGCTTCATGTTTGGTATTTACTTACTGTAGCTGGGTGGCATAGGAAGCTGTTTACTTCAGTTTAAAAATAAAAGGAGAAAGCTTTTTTTTGTTTGCTCTTCAACTTAAAGTTAAATGGGGAGTTGGATTGGGGAACAGCACAGGATTGCTACAGCTCTGACAAAGTCAGTTTAGCCAATCATGTCTGACCTTTTACAATATATTTTAGATGCTGCTTGTTTCATCAGGATTTCATTGTTCATCTTTATTCACGATAGCCTGTTATACGGTTCCAACAATTAAACAGATGCAGTATATCTTGTTGTCGATCACATCTTATCAAATTTAAAAGCATTCTGGTTATTTCGGCTCCCTATTTAAATGTTGACACATTTAATGGTAAGTACCAAAAGACTGAAAAGCAAATCATCAAAACTCCAGGAGAGAAAAGCAAATCTTAAACTTGTTCTTCTGCTTTAAACTTTTTTTTTCTGTAGGGGATTTAGCTCCCCTGCACCATGCCAAACTTGCAAATACCAACTCACCATACCTCATAGAAAGGGGAATATTCTAGGAAATGCCTATCTCCGACTTGATATATGCAAGTCAATTTTTTTGGCCATTCAGTCTCTGTGTGAGTCCCAATATTTCAAACGTTTACCATAATTTCACTAGAATAATTTAAAAGTATTAACAGCAAATGTTTTCAGTACAGCTGCTGCTATATTTAGCTCACTGAATTAGCAGCTTTCCTTAAGGGACAATCTATGGAAAGTGGTGTTAAAGAACAGGCACTTAAGCAATGCTGTGGATTTAAAAAACAAATAATATACAGTTTAACACGTTTTCCCTTGAAACAATCCATGATGCAAACATGCCAACATAATAAGCTGCACTAACAAAGTGACTTAAGTACTAGTGAAAGCTCAAGGCTATACCCATGACAACAGAGTTCCTGTTGTTGAACCATTCTTGGTATTCTGTTTTAGCTTCAGAAAGATGTGTGAACATGCCAGTAAAGTTTGCTTGGCTTTTAACAAGGCATTGCAGATATGCTTAGGCTGCTCCTTAACAAAATGCAAGTTTATTGTACTGCCAGAAGCTATATACACCCATGAGTTGTGCTTTTCCAAGGTATACTCACCATATGATTTTAATTCAGGAATGCGTTTACAGCTATACATTTTGCATTAAGATTTATGACAGTATAACTCTGGGGCACAGGGAATACCATAGTATGTTGCCACTGAAAAGTCAGGTCCATAATTCCTTAAAGCTACTTAAATTAGCTGGGGGAGGGCAGAGCTAGAAGGCAGATTTCCCACAAGACAAATACGTCAGCACTTCTAACTCTTCTGTGAAATGCACAGCATTATAAACATTAATGAGAACTGCCATTTGCATATGAATTCATCCCGGCCAGGAGACAGGATGAGGTGTTATATTATATCATAACTAACTTCTAATATCACATCCTAACAGGTTGCACCTGACTGGCTAAATGTTTAGTGCTCATTGTAACAGGGATACAAGCTCAAAGCCTAAAGAGGCCTTCAAAGAAACTGCTACTAGTGTACCCAAAAAGATATTCCATTCGTTTGATTTTACTGATTCTAAGTGGAATCATATTCCATAATCTACCTGCTCTAAAACAAAAATAATTTTGTAATAATTTAGTTCCAACAAATTGTAACTTAACAAAATGATTGCTATTCCTAGAATCTACCTGGTGGCTACCCTTACTTATCCTAACACTCACATCATAATGTTTATTATAGAAACATTTATGAATTACTGTTAATTCACCCCTCAACCTCTACTTAACAAAGAAGAGAAATAATTCCTTTAATCTTCTGTTGTATGTCATTCCACTTAATCCTTTAACTTGCCTACTAAAATATTTTTGAATCCTTCCTGATCTTTCAAGTTGTCTGCGATTATACATACATACAAACAAACAAACATACATACTGGAGTAGCATACTCAATAACAAGTCTTATTATAGTCTTATAAACAGCAAACAGAACTTTCTTCTCCCTACTCACAATGGGTTCTGAGCATATTCCTCAACTCATAACATCATTTTCTAATAATTTTCAGAAGATGACCTTCAAAGTTTAAATCTTTATTAATCTTGAAACCAAGGGTAAGGTATAATTACTATTCCACTCAGATCTGTTCAACAGACGGCTAAATCATTTGGAGCTTGCTGCTATGAAGACAAGAATGGTACATTTATGAAGAAAATTATTAAAAGAATAAATTTCTTCCAACAAACTTCGTTTTAATCATTAAAACTGGTAGATCAATTTTTAATGACAAGATATCTATATCTAATATATATATATATATATATATATATATATATATATATATATACATACAAAATATCTAATATATATATATATATGTATAAACACACACACACACGTCCCATTTAGATGATCGAAGTCTTAGAACTTCGAATTTCATATGGCCGACACCATATGATAGAAGTTTTAAGACTAACATTCTAAACAGAGATCTCCATACAATGTGGAATTGGGAATTTTCCCTTATCCTCCCTGTAGTATAATCTCGGAGTTGGTATATTTAAGTAGCGAGGGGTGTGGTGGGTGCAGAGGGGCTTGACCCCTGTGGAAACATCCAGAATTATTTTGTACTTTTTTTTTAGATATTTGAAGTCTTAAAACTTCAATCATATAGTGTCAGCCATAAAAAAATCGAAAATCTGAGACTTTGATCATCTAAATGGGACCCATATACATATATAAATATAGATAGATAGGTATCAACACACATTCGTATAGTGTTAGGTTTACTATCACAACCTTGAATCACACAAACTTGAAATGTACAGTCACTGGACCACAATATCGAAGATCAAAATGCTGAACCACAATACCAAACAATGTTAAATACTGAATTCACCTTCCAATGTACTCCCAGGAATGAGTGCCAACATGCATTCTGTAGGCGTTTGGACCAAGTAATGTGTGCCAACATGGATCCTGTTGGGGGTAGAAGGGTAAGTTCAGGAGTACAATACTGTGGTCTTGGCATTTTGGTCTTCTATATTTTCGTGGAATTGTACATTTCAAATTTTTCTGTTTTAACATTGTGATAGCAAGCAATTATAAATACATAGATAAGGGTGTAGAACTAAACAGCTAAACACTTAAATATTGACAAAAATATCTAAAGTACTAACTATCTACAGTTGAAAATATCTAAAACACAAAATATAAACAAAACCTAACCACACTGTACATCAATGCTTTTACAGAGATCAAGTCCCCCCCCCCCCGCCACCGCACCTTCCCAAACCATATATCGATCCTCAAGCCCTTTCTCCCATTTTTGTACATGGGGTCAGTATATAAAGTTACACAACAGCAGGGAGAGAGCATATACCCTGCCCTGGTATAACGTCAATGCTGCTGATTTTTTTTTAAGATATTTTTTAGCTGTCAGTATTTTGGACTTGAGATAATATCAAAATACATTTCTCTTCAAGACCATCTCTACTACTAAGTACATATAATTGCAATTAAAACAGGTGCTTTTCAAGAGAAATAGCAAAGCTCACATTTTACAGCTGATTTAAAATAGATAAACTAAGCTTAGCAAAATAAAAGTAAAGTATTATAGTAAAAATAAACCCGATTTTGAAGGATAACATTTTGGATGCCATTAAACTGATATAGGACAGTTCTAGTACAGTGCCTTCTGTGATGCTGTCAGCCGAGCTAGCTGGAATTTTGTAAATAATTCTATGTCATTTGTGTATATTGCTATGATTTATACAGAGCTGTATGTTATGTACTGAGCTTCAAGAATGTAACCACAGTGTACCCTACTGGAAAAGAATAGAAATGTATGTAAACTACATACCTGTGCAAATGTATGTTTTAGTAGTAGAAGCTGGAACATACAGAGTTAACTTGCAAAAACAATAAAATAAGTTGGAATCAAAATGTTTTACGATTATGTTCTCTCTCAGTTTCAGGGCAGCAAGCAGACAACATGTCTAGAGCTAGAAGTTTTTCTATTGTCTTGAAAGTAATTTTAATTACTAGGTTTAAAATGTGAAGTGTTTTACTGCTTCCTAACAGCTACACAACTGAGAGATATGTACTTCTCACACAGAGATTCTACAATTCTATTGTTATCTGTTAGCCTTGGAACTGAAGACAGGTGACAAATAGTGATGTCATCTAAGCTGACCCAGCAGTAATGCTTGATAGTAATTTAAAAACTCTCTCAGAGAAAGACTGGGCATTTTGTATCTTGTCCTGGACCTAGAAACATCCATTCAGCACTTCTGCATCTGCTTTGCTCTTTAAGTAAGTCTAGGGTACAATAAGTTATTTTATATATAGATAGGAATATAGTAAAGATTAGTTTAGATATTTTCTGTATTTATCTGAGACTGTCCTGCAATGTTGTTTTAAAATATTTCCTGTGATTCTGAACTCTGTAGTTACTGTGCTGATTGAGTATTGTCTTGTTCTTTTATTATTTATTATTAAATATACTTAAATCTATCTTTGTGGCTGATACTTGTGAGACATATTTAAGCTCTTAGTGTACTTGCATATGCATTTGGTGACACTGTATAAGGCCACTCCAGTAGCCTTGCTCTTGGTCACACTTACCATTTGGATAATAGTGACAATACAAAGTAGGACTGGTCACCCTTTGTAAGGGCCTTTATAGTAGCTGATAAGTAGGGGGTGGTGGCAGTGATAACTACCTTATACTCTTGGCAGAAGGGGGCATAGATAGTAAATCTGTGCCAGCCTTCCCCCTGGTGTGTGTGTATTTGTATATAAATCAAATCTCAAAGTGTGTGTGTGTCAGCTACTTGGGCAGGGACATGAAGCACTTGTTGGACAGAGAGGGTGCCGGAGGTCTTGGCTTGACCTCTCAGCTGAGATCTTAACCCTACAGCTGTGCCAGTGGGGAATCTTACTGGAGATCTGGAGAAAGAGGGAGAAACCAGCCCCCAGACTGACTGTGATCTCTGTGTGCTCTTAAGTTAAATAGTACTTTGCTGTGTGTGTACTTGATATCCTCCTATTGTGTACGTTCCTCACTGTTGCCAGTGGTATGGATTAAGGCTCCTTGATTACTGGGCCAGTGCAGAGGCATCACACCTTCTTCCTTGTACTCAGCTCAAATATGACATCTCCCTTCATTAACTAGGTAGGTGAACAATGCAAGTCAATTCTCAGGCAAACACCAGCACATGAGTTTATCAAACACTTTAAAACAAGCTACACCTACATGGTTATAAGCTACATTTGGTGGCTCAGGAATCAGAAAATAGAATGAATCTCTGTTATTAGCAATTCTGGATAACATTACATAATGTTCTGTTAATATTAGTTATTCAATGTCAGAGTGATTCTTTTTTCTAGATAACCTCTTGCAGTTCCATGTTAAAATCCATGCATGTTAGATACCTTACCTTATTTATCTGCAGGTGTGCATTAACCTGCCCGAATTAGAGAGAGAAAACTGGAAAGAAAATTTGTTTTGTTAGCCCAGCATTATACAACTAACCCATGAACCTTCGTAAAATGACCTAGTTATCCCAGTAAAAACAAACATGAGGATTACCAGTGTTCTCCCACTGCTAGTTAGGGAAGACAAAAATCTACACCAGCAGAAAACAAGTGATGCCATTAAGCAACATACTCTTAAGATCAACACATTTTACTAACAAGACATTGTGCTTATAGCAGGTTTAATAATAACATCTGAGGAAAGCAGAAATGTAGTTCTTTTGGAATCTGTGGTGAAACAGCGCCTCAATAAACAACTGCTTGTTGCATCCATATACCCGGAAACTGAAGCAACATATACTATATAGAAAATACCTCTGTCTCCTCACAGCTGACACTTCGGTGCATATCTGATCTACGGTGAGTGAACACATCTTTCACTGGATGCCCCCATGTGGATGTCCAATTGGTACAATGAGGGTTAATGCATTCTCTTTAGGAAGTTGTAAGACATTAATTACCACTGCAGAATGGCATTGACTTGAATAAAGTCCAATTCTATTTTTTTTTATAACAGCATTTGTAAGTAAGAGATCCACTAGGATTTCACAAAAAAAAATCATTGTAGGCTGATGAAGTTCAAAAGCATCTTGGCAGTTTTAGCAAAATGTCTGGAATTTCATCTGTAATCCCAAAATGCAGTGTCCTCAGAGTCTGCAATATTTAACAAGGAGGTTGAAGCCTACAAATCCCCCATAAGAGGGTTCAAGCATTGCAGAGGATTTACTGAATGAGAAAAATATCATTTAAGTTCTGTCAGTTTCAGGAAAAGATGGGATTCTGAGTTTCAACTAAGATCAGTTTAAACTAAATAAATACAAAACATCACCAGACCTTCATATTTTGGTTGGCAAAAGTGTCATGGTAAAGGTAATGACATAGGACCAAACAGAAAGGAAAAGCATACAGGCAAAATCCAATGCTGACTGCTTATAGGTCTGAAATGAAAGCACAATGTCAGCCTCTTGGGAAAACAGTGAAGTGAACAATGCTGCCCTAAACACCACAAATAATCAAGAAGTTGGATATTAACTTCTTGTTAGTGGCATATCAACACAAACCGTGATGCTGGGATATGGAGAAGGCAGAGGGTTAGGATCTTATAAAACTATTGTCAGCAGTGTGAAACTAAGAGTTACGATCATTATATAAGTGATACAGATACTCAGGTTAAGAACAACTTGAATATTCCCACCCTGGAAATGGATACCATTGAAATAAAGTTATAAAACGGCTGATGAACTGGACAATTGTAGTCAGCAGACACATGCTGAGAATTCTTAGTGAGTAGAACTAAGCCTTACAACTCATAAGAGTAAAATCTTTTAAAATTATCACAGAGAATTGATTGCATTCTGTAAACATAATCAGATAGCATGCACAGTGGCATGGCTTACTTAAATGAAACAGCAAAAGGTTTTTCTTTTTGCGTAGGTTTCTGTACAATTCATATGGAAAAGATATGACAACCATAATAAATATTAAAAAAAAATCAAAGCTGCTAGACACAGACAAACAAAACAAATAACTATCCTGCTTTACCTCACTTTACTGATATGTGACATTATAAACCTACAGTTAAGAAATAAAAGTAAGGAATTCAATCTCTGGCATCTATCAAATTCCAATTTCTAGAGTTTAACATTTAGCTAAACCAGTCACCTAGCGTATGCAGTTGTAATTAATCCACAGTCTGGGTTCTGTCAGGTAATATATACCCAAGTACTGTTTTAGCACGGACTGCTATGAAAATGTGTTGCTTTAAAATTGGACATTTCAGTTGCTTAGCTACATACACTTTTACCAAAATATAAACTGATAAACATCAAAGGCACAGATTGCACCAAAACTGTCAATTCGTTGTCTGGAATTAAAGCTACACTGGCAGAAATTTCAAAATGTATTTTATACATCAACCAAGTTTGATTGACTGCTACTGTATGCTGTCAGTTCCAGAACTGTCTGTCCTCCTGTCTGCTTACCTGTACTGCCACCTGTGTGTATCAGATACCTGCTATCCCACCTTCATCTCCTGAAAGATGTCACATGTAAGAGTTTGTAACTTCAACAGCTTTGTCTGAAGTTTTACCATCTTCAGTATTGTCATGTGTGTTCATTGTACATTTTTCTGTTCATCATAAAAAACTGCATCTGCAGTAAAACATGCTTGCTCAAATATCAAGAAGAAATAAATAGTATCTAAACATTCAGTTACACGACGCATAAAAATAAAAATTCAAAGTTGAAACTAAAAATTGGCAACTAAGCTGCAAATTAAGCCTTTGTAAGTCTAGCCGATCTGTATCAGCATAAAATATGGGACAGAGAATATAAACTTTACTGCAGAATTACAACAAAAGTGGGAACAAATGGAAAGTATCTTCTACTTATGGTGCCTTAACCTTTACAAAATAAATCGAAATGAAAGACTGTAACTGCAGAACTACAACAGATTAATAAATATGAAATAGATTTCACAAGACTTACTGAAATGCATTTAGGTATGAAATAAGGTACTTGTGGCTTCATTAAATTCCAGATTACTTATAGAGAAGCAGTTTACTTTTTACAATGGCAGTACATTACAGTTCAGAACATTAATATGCCATTATAATAAGCTTTAAAATAGAATATATAATATCAGTTTTTACACGGTTATTATTTTAACTGTTTAATGACAATAATCCGAGGTCAAGATGTGGGTTATGAAGGGAGCTACTCAAACACTAACCATATACTTCAAACTCACTGTCATAAGACTGAGGCTTAAATGTCCGAAGATCACAAGACTAAAACCAACAATCCAGACGGCTAATAGAATGACTGAAACTCAAAATTCTATACTAAATGTCCGCATGAAAGTAAAGGATACAACATGAACCCAACACACTAAAAGGAAATGCTTTTCCACTGAACCCCTTTTTCCTTGGCTCCAGGCCTTAGCAACTTTGGATTTGGAAGATGCATCTAAGAAGGTACAGGAAACAACCCTTCAGAAGAGGTGTAAGACGACTGCCCTTCTGTAAAAACACCACTTATTTTAATTCCCTACATAAAGTTACTTGCATTAATTTTACAATACTGACACTACAGTGCAGCATAAAGGAGCAGTTGTACTCCAGAGTGTGTTGTTCTTCGGATGAGATGTTAAACCAAGGCCCTATTGCCTGAGATGCTGTTAGCTCAGTTGCATGTAAAAGATTCTATGGTACCTATCAAAAAAAAAAAAAAAAGGCAGGGCTAGTGCCCTGTCCAATTTTTACGTAGTGAATATGAATACCATCTCAGGTCACCCTGCAAAGAGAATGCTGCACGACTGGGAGTAACCTGATCAGCAAACAGTAAAAGTTCAACTTTTTTTACTTTAATTCCTCTATATATTAGTTATTATGTCAGATTCTGTGGTTCTAATTTCTGCACCTTACAGAATTTTGCTTTTATACTTATGATCTTTAAGGTTACCACGTTTTCAGATATCCAAAGTTGGGCACGTTTTACAGAAATGTATCATTTTGCAGGACAAACTATTGCAACCAGTGCAAAGACTGGATTTCACTTTGTTGCCAAAATAAAAGCACTCAGAGAATTTTGAGCTACACATGTTATTTCATACCACATTTAACGTGCAAAATATTTGTTACATGCAACTTATAAAAGGAAACATAGGAAGCATTTTTGTCTTTAAATATCAGGACAGTATCCATTTTTTATGCTTTTCACAATACACAACTTCCCAAATAGGGACTGTGTCATGAAAAAACAGACATGTGGTAACACTAATGATCCTCACTTATTTAATCATTAGTCACCAGAAAATGAAGACACTTTTTCCATAAGTTGAGGTGCGATATACATTGAATAGAATGAGGCAAATGAGTCAGAAAGGTTATCAACATCAAAAGACGGGCATCTATAACAAGTAATTGGAAAAGCTGAAGAGAATAATTTTACAGGGAGGCAGCACCAGAACATATAGGCAGCATACACATCAACGGACTTACATTTATACATGTTTGAACTGTGAGGCTTACAAACTAATGTGCTCACTTTTTCAAGGGTATGATGTGAAGAAAGATTTGTAAATGATAAATCTTAAACATTTTCTGTCAAAAATGTGTCCGGACTCATGAGTTACACCTGAAGTACATTAAATAGTTGTTATGCAGACCATGCTAAATAAGTCTGTAATAGCCAATTTGTGAGTTTTTTTCCATCAGTGTCTACAGACATCTACCAAATACATTCAGGTTTTTAAAGGCTACTGTGAGAACATCAGCTACAGGTATGTTAGAAAAAATGTTTAGACAGTAAGAAAATAGCACGACATATATGTCCAGTGGTCAGGTATCAGGGTACGCACGTAGGCAGTAGCTTTACCTTCGACCACCATATGGCCACAATGGTGAGGAAATCCTTTTATGTTGCACAACTTATAAGTAATGGCATAGCATCTAGGTACAAAGAGGTCATTATCCCACTGTACTTTGCCCTTATCAGACCAATCATAGAGTACAATACCGTCTTTGGCATGCACCTGACCAGACATATGCAGCAACTAGAGCAACCCCAGGTTCCTTACAAAAAGAATACAAGGCATAACAAACCTGCCTTATACAGAGCAACTTAAAGCCCTTTCCTTCTAGTCAGTTTCCTTCAGATTGCTGAGGAGTGATCTATGCCTAGCTTACAAGGCATCCACATACCCCACACTTATGAATCTCCTACATATTTGTAACTCAAAGAGTACCAGACATTAGGGACCTGAGTTTTGTCTGTGACTTAAACAGAACATGCTGCAGAGACAGACGTGTGTCCCAAAGACTGCTCCTCCTATAGAACAGGCTTCCCATCCATGTGAAGCTGAGTTTGTCTTGTCTGTTACCCAGTTTAAGTACAACCCAGACCAGTGGATGGGGAATAGGAAATGTACAACGGGGCTCACACCCATGTCCCTTATGGACAGGGGCAGCTTATAAGTGCCTGGCCCTCAATGTCCTATTTGGATATAGAGCAGCATTATTCTTTCAGGAAAACTTGTCTAGGCTTAGAAAGGGCCCCCAGATCATTAGCCTAATAACAATCTATGAATCTATGAAATCCTCAATAAAGACAAAACAGCTAATCACAGACATTAGTAGTGGGTTTAATATTCTGAGGCATGAAAATCAAATAGTGAGGTCCACTTTTAGTTTAGCTCATTACCTCTGCTGAATCTTGGGAAGTTTGCACTCTAAATTCCAATGGCTGTGTCCTGAGTTTTAAGAAAATCAAGTAACATCCTCACAGTTAAAATAAATGTTCATATCTGCAGAACCACAAGTGCTTCTAAAGAAGTGCAAATGGCAATTTTCAGAAGAAATGAGTCCTATTAGTGGTAGCATTCATGCATTTTAAAAATTCAAGCTCTAATTTAGTCAATGGAGGGAGGCAGGCATAGAGGGCGACCGGGGTGGTGTAGCGGTTAGCATGGTCACATCACAGCAAAAGGTTCTCCAGTTCGATCCTCGGCTGGGGTGCCTTCTGTGCAGAGTCTGCATGTCCTCCCTGTGGTCGCATGGGTTTCCTCCGGGTGCTCCCACATCCCAAAGACATGCTGTAGGTTGATTGGCACTCTAAATTGGCCCTTGGTGTGAGTGCGTGCGTGTCTGTGATTTCTGTGGAAGGTTGGGTGCCGGCCTGGCAACTCGACACCATAAAACTCTACTGCCAGCCAAAAGAAAAAGAAGTGGTAGCATACATATATATATATATATATATATATATATATATATATATATATATATATATATCTGCGGTGGCGGTGCTGCGGTAGCATTATCCCGTTGTCCTGTTCGATTCTCAGCTAGAGCCTTCTGTGTGGAGACATGCGTGAATGGGCGTACCTTCGTTGAAGGTTGTGCATCAGGGCTGGCAACTCGGCACATAAAAATCTATGGCCAATCATTAGCGGACCGGAGTTTCGCTGTGGCGACCCCTAAAAGCCGAAAGACACAACATATATATATGTATTTATATAAAATAGTTCCTCCACCTTATGTTTCAGATTTGCTATAGCATATGTAGTTGTTTGACGAAATATTTTACATTCACAATATACGTTATGTAAGAATTTAACGTCTGGACATGCACAAACAAACATCAGTAAATAGGTTAGATAAAACAGCACAATGGTGAGCTGTATATGAATTTTTTTCTAGGCTGTAGATAAAACAAACTAGCAGATAACCTATTCTCTAAGCACAATATTGCCCTCCAGGGTGTATGTTACTGGGGAAATTGCTCCTTTCTAGGGGTGTATTCCTCATTAACACACACCCTGTTGGGCATTATTGCTTGTTTATAGTCACATTTTAAGACAAAAGCCACAAGTGCACCAGAAACAGTGGAAACCTGTGATAATTAATCACTAAATGTACACAGATAATGATACAACAACTAAATGCTTAGGATATGTAAATGTATATGAAACCAATTACAACAGGTTGGTCACCCTGAAGAAGAGGATGTGTGTGTCATGATTACTGTTTGATGAGAATAAACAACACTATTAAGAACAGGAAAATACTTTATGGCTTCAACTTATAAGCGGCATCCCTCCTCAGCACTTCTTTTCATTCTTTTTCTTTATGAGTATACGGTCTCACCTCTCCTTTCTGTTGATATGATCTAACAACAATTTAATTTAAATAAAAAGACGTTTTGGCTCCTTCCTAAGCCTTACTGATGGGGTATACATTTGTCTTAGGGGATGGGCTCTACTGACCTCATCAATTGATGAGCCCCATATGCCTTTAACAGGCCCTGGAATCTGAAAAGGGGGGGGGGCAGAATATGTTTAGAAAATAAGTTCCGGTTGTTCAGTCACTTTTATATGGTTAATGCTTTCTATAAGATCTGTATCATATAAAGAAGTCAGTATAGCTGTGTAATAATGTTAAGCAAACAGCAGAGCATCAGAAATCAATGAAAGAAAACAAATTTGTAAAAGGAGACAAAATTAAATTGTGATTGCTTTAACTTCAGAGCACCCTTACCTAAATTCCTTTATGATATAGCTCTGTAATCATGCTATATAAAATGCATTTGTCTCCTTGTAAGAGATGCCTGTAAATTAAATTAAGTCCTGTGCTACAATTTAAAATAATTTAGAAGACATCATGATTTATTAGTCACTCCAGCAATGGGATAGACTAACTCAGTAGGAAAGAAAATGAAAATATGTCCCACTTCATCGATGTAATATTTCTCTCTGCATTATATACCATAATGCACCTGCCAATGATGAAGACAAAAAAGCTACACCACAGAACAAGACACATTTCGGTCCACTTTATAATTTTTCTAGAACCCTTGTTGCTGTACATACATCACTATAACAGACATTACACAACTATGCGGTGGTGGTGCTGCGGTAGCGTTGTCGCCTCACAGTTAAGACGTCCTGTTCAATTCTCAGCTAGAGCGTCTTCTGTGTGGAGACATGCGTGAATGGGCGTACCTTCGCTGAAGGTTGTGCATCAGGGCCGGCAACTTGGCACATAAAAATCTACTACCAATCATTAGCGGACCGGAGTTCCACTATGGTGACCCCTAACCGGGAAAAGCTGAAGGACACAACAACAACATACTACATAAATGTTCCCCTTTTGTAAACAGTGTCACCAATGAAATGGACAGATATCGACCTTGCATGATATTACTCTGGAAACAGGGCCCATGCCGGCTCTTAAAGAAAACTGCATGACAGCTAAAAATAACAACACAGATAAAACATGAAGATTATGGCACATTTTACAGAACAAATCATAGTTTCTGCCTTAGAAACATAGTTTTTTTATACACATTATGTGAAAAAATATATTATAGGATCTTTGGCAAGTTATTGTGAAAAAGAATTTATGCATTGCACAATTCCTCATGCTAAAAAATCCACTTCTAACAAAACTGCTGGTGTAAGTTAAGACATTAAGGGAAATTACAAGGTGCATTAGGGAATTACCCTCTGGCGGCATGCTACAAAGTTGTCTGTGTGGGCTGAGGGGGGTCACTTTTCCCTCAATATGATAAACTATTTAAGAAGGGTAGCACAAATGTACAAGTTCTTTACGTATGAGATCTGCAGGGATTTTCCCCTCACAAAGAAAATGTTTCTGAATTTCACTGACATGTTATATGCAATGCAGTTTGGGGCATTTTTGTTTGAAGGGATCTGAAGCTGCATAAAGAAGTTATTTTCTCATAACTGTTGTACATGCAGCAGGATTAAGATCATGTTAAGACATACTGAAATGATTTGCTAATGTCACTTTTCACATTATTGGAAACATTTCTATCATCTGTTGTTTTCTGTATCCATCAAGCATACTATTCCTACATGATTAATCAGCCATTTGCCACCACGTCCCTATATACTTTATGAACTTGCTCTTTTTTAACCTTACCCACTTTCTCTGAAATTTTTATAGCTGACTTCACAGTTTCCTTTATAATTTCACATTATCTTTATTGTTGCCTTATAACCCTCCTCTTTCCTTCCCTGCTCACACTACTCTCACTTTTCACAAGTTCTTGGTCTTACTTTTGTTTAAGGCTTGCTGTCACCCCCTGTTGTGCACACTTCTTAATGCAAGCAAATGTCTCTAGAACATTTCACTTTAGCTGAAAAGCTCTTATTGTAACTGTATCATTCACATTAAAAAATATATATGTTTATAAAAATTAAGTATTGAATAATTTCTGTCTGTTAGTCAGTGGACATATTCTCATTAGCAGCTCACCTTCCTGTGCTGTGGGTTATCTAGTTTAAGACAATGACATTTAGTGATTAATTGCCTGACTTATAACAACAGAGATTCCACTGATTCTTTATATCTGTTCCCAAACTTTCTTCATACAATAGGGACTTTAGTTGGTTCTCCAATCCCAGTGCTGCCACACCTCCGGTACATACTTTCTCCATTTGGACATCTATATTCGTCACTTCCAAGTAAGTTACATTTTATTCTCCTCATGTTACAAGTGTTCTAGAAAGGGGATATGAATGCTGCCAGCCAGCTGTGTTTTGACAGCTCCCATGGTTCCTTGCACTTACCACCCTTGGCTGTAGTTCTTCATGCCATTGTTCCACATCTGGTCTCTACATCTCACTGGATGCTTCAATAAATGCATGGCCCCAGTACCCCTACTACTACCTCTCCAGCAGAAAGAAGTGGATCATTTCCTGCAATCAGTTCTGTTGTCAACTGCTATTATTTTGCAACATCTCAGGACCATCACTACCAATGCACCCAATGAGGAAGGTTGGACCTCGGGCTAGCAACCTGACCCCGTAAAAGCTGTACCTGCTAAGGAAGCAGTGAGAGGGCGATCGTTTTCCAATGTGCTGTATGCATGGAAGCGAAACCAGGATCACCACCAATACATCAGATTAACATAGGATCCAGTATTTTAGGAATAATTTCATGACTAACAGTGCACTTAACTTTTCTACCTCTTGGTTTTGTTAACTTCCCATAATAAACGAACATTTTGTTACAGTAGGAAAAAAAATACTTTGTAAACATTCTTAAGTTAATTCTAAATTTTCCTCCATATCATCACACATTTTTTTGACTCTCATTCCTTAGAGAAAGATTTTTCTTTGAATGAAGATGAGGCTGAACATAAGGCGTACCCACAACCTCCCATGACCAATCACCTATGCTCTCACACACACAAACATAAGGCATACCCATGACCACTAACCTCTGCTCTCACACACACACACGCACGCACACACGCGCACACACACACACACACACACACGCACACACACACACACACACACACACACACACACACACACACACACACACACACACACACACACACACACACACACACACACACACACACACACACACACTATAAGTCCATACAGGTTTAGCTTTACTTTCCCGTATGCACTTTGGTCATTTTGCAAATGCTCACACTTGGGTGCCTGACAGCACTTTTGCTCCTGTGTTTTCCTTACTACACTTTGCCCAGTTCTGGAGACTGAACAAGTCTTGTCTTACGTTTGATTCTTGTTGTTCTCAGACTTGCAGAGACCTTTGATGGAACAAGTAAGGAATTATAAGGACTGTAGGAGCCCCCCCCCCCAACAAAATGCTGATGTCAATATCTTCTATTTGTATTTGCTCAAAGATATTGTTTCCTAGACACAGTTTGGTATGATCACTGCTGCTCTTGAGAAACAATTTCTGAGTACAAATGTAAAACAATACATTGCTCTGAGGATTAGGAAAATGCTCATATATAACAGCACAAACATGCATGGACTTGGACACATGTATCCATGCAAGTTTGGGATTAGGGAAATGTTCATATATAACAACACGAACATGCATGGACTTGGACACATGTATCCATGCAAGTTTGGGATTAGGGAAATGTTCATATATAACAACACGAACATGCATGGACTTGGACACATGTATCCATGCACGTTTGGGATTAGGGAAATGCTCATATATAACAACACAAACATGCATGGACTTGGACCCATGTATCCATGCACGTTTACCAAGCAATGTCTCAGCTGAAGTACTCAATTGGTATAGATTGCTTAGGACACAGAGGAAACTATAGGGATGGTTGGTGACACTTCCTGGTCTCCACAGCGAGCCCTGACTGGGGGAAGATAGATGCAGCACAGTGGTCAGCCAGGTGGACGATTTGGTATTTACCTCCCAGGAGCCTGTTCAAGATCTTGACATGATAAACACTATTTGCATAGCACTACTGCTGAATGCAAGTTTAGTTCACAACAAGTTGGACATTATTTCAGACTTGTTGTGAATAACTGAACTTGTGCTCATAATAAAGACCCATCTGGATAAAAATGGTGTTACCATTTGGACACAGCAATTCCAGCTAGTCATAATAATATCCATTGTCCAGGACATTAACTCAGAGTGTGAACTTTACACAGGGAAAACAGAATTGGAGAATTTGTAACATAAAAATATTTTAAGTTACAATGACTTTTGTGCTTTAATCATTATGAATGGACTGGTACAAAGTTTTCAAAGGAGCATTAAATGTTCTAAAAGCTTATTGTGACTGCTTAAGACGAATATAGTTCTAAGATTCTACACCTCACTCTGCATGTCAATTTAGAGCCCAACCCCTATATTTCCCTTTCTCTACTTCTTGCCCACCTATTCTACCCCTACTCTTCTACCTCTCTACTTTAACTTCCTACCCTCTCCCCTCCTATCCTTCAGTGCGTCCTCACTCCACCTACATTTCTATCACACCCTCCCCCTTCTTAGGGTCTATACACTTTCTAGCAAAATTCTACCTTGCCAAACTTTCTACAAGATTCTCTTCCTCGTCTCATGTACCTAACTTTCTAACTAAGCCGATTTATGCCTTTATTAATTAACCTGGTATTTACCTTTATATCGTCTTTTTATTTGACTAATCACTGGGAGATAGGTTATATATATTATTGCTAAAGACTAATAGAATAAAGCTAATCCCATATTATTGCATCCTCTCTGTAAATCAGCTACTGGTTCTGTTAATTTATTCCTTTCTTTAAATGTACACCAGTTATCTGTCAAATGCATCTCTGTAAATTATATACTAAATGCAAATTCAATACTCTGTATATCTGCCTTGTTTACTGTTGTGCAGCTTCGGGCCTCCACTGAAAATGGGTTCCTGACCCTTTCGGACTTTCCCAGTTAACAAATGTCAAATAAATACAATAAAGAGAAAACTATGCAGAAAACACCTTTCTTCACATACTCAGAGGTCTGTTAAGCTATTTGTCTGACAATTTAAATGTTGGTTTAAACTTTAAAAGAAAACGATGTGAAGAACACTTTTCTTCATGTATTCAGAGATCTGTAAAGCTATGATTAATCGGAACATTTAAATGTTGGCTTAAGCTCTTTTATCCTTATGCTGGTTAAGTCGAACTGGTTGTAGCAAAGGGTAATTAGAAGTTTGTCGGTGAATGTGCTAATCCCACAGATAAAGAACCCGCACTGTATAATGCGTCCTCATAGGAGGTACAGCACCTATACCTATGGATATATGTAATCATTTAATGTTCATGATCAATTGTCATTACACTGCAAATGCACAACTGACTTTTGTTTTACAAGAATCTGATGAAGACAGTTCTGTTAAGATGTTCAAGATACTGAGCAGTGCTACTAGACTGCCTTAAAATGTAAAGAAAGATCAATATGTCTGTTCTCAATGTATAGTTGCTTCTGTTATGTCAAGTTAGAAGTCAGCCTTGGTTAGAGGGGCATTAGCCAGAAAATATCATTATTAAGATTATACCTATTCCTATTTCAATGAATTAGCGGTTTGGTTCTGATGCAGCACGTCTGAGTGACAGTTTAGAAAACCGAGCTACAACAAAATGCAAATTGTTTAACTTTATGCATCTTTCTTCACAGTCATCATCTTTATCTGTAGGAAAAGGCAAGACATCTCACTTTTATTGAAAGGGGTGACAACTCCTCTGATTCCATTGGGAAATATAATTCCTTCAGGCTATAATGTGTCTGGTGCTCGGATGGTAGTGGTAAAGGTGAAGGATCCTTACTGTCATGCTGTCATACGTTCATCCTCACTAAGGACTCCTCTGGTACCAAAGGGAAAATAACATTTTCAATGTGCAACCCTCTCATTTAAGCATTGCAATGGCCTTCAAGATGTTTGCTGAATTCCTGTCACCAACTACAGCAGCAGCAATCAACGTGAAGGAATTCACATTTAGTTACCCCCAAATGGAAGATTTATACAAGCTCTTTACAGACAATGATTCAGTTTCTAGACTATTCCTCACTCTAGCTGCAAAGACAAGAAATCAGATTTGGTTCCTACAAGCATTGTTGTTTCGGAGCTGTGTTCTGCATAGTTCAGCAAAAATATTTATCGAGCCAGTGAAGGATACAGAATATGGTATCTGTCTTTAACTGCACTGGATGCAAAACCACTCTAAGTGAAGATATTAGCTGAGGCACAAGCAGGCCAACATTATGATAAATTAAAAGACCAGATTTTGCATTAGAGAATTAGAAATTGTACCTGAAAGGGTACATGGGACTCCTTTTCAGCTACTGGTTAAATAAAAGTATATTTGAAAATATAAAGTATACATTGAAAATTTCATTACATAAGCATACTGATTAAGCAAGAAATGAAAACATACGAGTTAAGTATTATTGTAAGAAACAATATAATGACTTGGGCAAGTAATACTGCAATTAGTACAGTATTTATGAGAAAAGTGTGAGATAAAATAGGAAAGATAAAAAAAAATGTGACAGGGCATGTTACATAAAACTAAGAATGAAGCATATCAGCAATATATGTTGGAAGTGTACATAGGTGTCAGCTGAATACATTGGATACCTGTCCCTTGGAGATGCAAGGAGAATAATACAGGAGGTACACTGATGAAAGAAAGTACTGACAGAGAAAACAGTTTCCCAATTAATTTCTGTGTGACACAACAGACAGGACAATTTATGTTACTCTACACAGCTTGCTGCATCTCAAAATAGACGCAAGGTGCCGTAATAGTTTTCTCTGAAAGCTGATAAAGTGGTGCGGCACCTTATCCATTCTGGGATTGATCACCATACAGAGAGATCAGTGAAAGGAAATGCCAAACCTCCAGTGTGGGGATAAATGGGGACCATGAGAGACAATGTTGTTGTGCCTTGAGGGCAGTGGTCTTCTGGAAGCATGGCATGACAGGGTCAACATGAAGGAGGAATTTGCCTGAAACTAGGAAAACTGTAGATGAAGAAAGTTCTGTGCTAGATAGGGAGATAAACTGTTTTCTAGTCTCACATGCAGGTGTTCCTTTAAGTCTGGGCCATGAAATATTATGCCTTATTTAACAAAGCCTAAATTGTACTGATGTTTGTTTCACAGCTGGTAAGAGGAGGAGGCTGTAAGACAATCTGAGGATGAGAACTGTTTCCCAAAAGTACTACGTACTTCTTTATTGAGGAAACTGGTGACATGGTAACATACCCTTAGCATGTTGGGCATCTTCTAAGGTAACATGTTCATTGTTCTTTGAAAGATATAGCCTTATCTAGGAGCTAACTAAAGTATTTGATAATTTGAACTTACTCTCTCTCTCTCAAGGACGACGCTAGAGGGAATAAGTTAGAAAGGGCATATGGAAGCCCCACATTGGTACCAAAAAGCATGTCTTTTGTTTAGCTGACACTGACAATTAGTTGTCTGGAACCCAAATGGATAGAGTAGAGAGAGACAGACCTTGTTTGATACATAACTTAATATCAGCTGGAGTTCCATTCTAGTTAGGACAATGTAGGAATCATAACATACAAGACTGTCTTGTGAATTTCAGCTTAAACTTTTTTTAAAAAAAAATGGTGAACAGCAGAGAGCCAAGTGCTAACACAAAGACTCACCACTGGAATTTGAAGCTTTGGAGCACTTTTATGACAGAATAATTAAGAACATGAGTATGGAGGACATTTACCATAATGACCCACATGCCTTAACTAAGATCTATAAATATGGACCAGGTAAAGAACTTTTATTTTCTTATTTTGTGGATTTCAGTGTTCTTGTTCTGATGTGAGTGTTTTTTTTCTTTCTTTGTGAAGTTCTCCAACGGACATGAATCCTAAAACAGGAGAGTCTGTGTGAGAATTCATCTTTCACCATCAAGCTTGAGTCAGTTTATAGAGTGATCAAGGGTAAGTTAACAGAAATTAACTTAAGTCAGAAAATCTGCTGCTAAGATAAGGGGATCAGTATACTTTTCATTGTTTATGTACAGCGGAATAGAAAGGAAAGGAACAATCAGCACATTATTTTTCTCCTAAAATGTCTGAGATTCCTAAGGGAGATGTTTACATACACTTCTAAGGGAACTATGGGAGTGCCAGTCTTCACTACTATCCAAACCTTTGAACCTGGCACAGTTCTTTTTTTAAATAAGCCTCACTATCTGGCGTACATGTGGAACAGTACAGAGTAAACTGATGTCTAAAACTTTATTATAGAGTAAGAAGAAACTCAAATTCCTGTAGAAGAGATCATCATTTAGGAATTGCTTGCATTCTTTGTCACAGATTAACTGGCTTTTTACAGGATTTTGGTCCATATAGGTTACTTATTAATTAGAAACAGTTTGCCAGTTTTGTAGAACTTGTGAAAATATTTGACTGACACTGGGATTTTCTGTGCATTTGGACAATGCAGAAGAATTACTCTCAGGATTTGCAATATCTTCCAGCAATTCAATCCAGAGTCAAAAAATCTAAAAATGGAGGGAAAAAGGGTGGGTGTACTATATGGAGAAACCATTCATGAGTCTTTCTCTAGGGCAGATTCTGAGAACCGGTAGCTGAAACTGAAGGTAATGAGCTTATTTAGGGTTTTTGACAGTCCACTAAACAGGAATTCCTCGTCAGTCTGTAGAAGTTGGTGGCAGTAATCACAGACAAAACATCCCAGAATTGTCCTTACTAGGGATTCCACAGAAGTCAGCAGCAACATGGGAATCCTATGGCATGTAAAAAAGCAACTCAGGACAAGTCTGTACCAATTTTTTTTTTTCAGATCAGCCATTCAAATGTACGACCTGGTATGGTATATACTACCCGTGAATCTTCAGTAAGTAGCATGGCATCTGACAGGAAAACGCAATATCATAGCAGACCACCTGAGTCTGCCTGTTCAGTTAGACCGTAACAAGCATATTAGTCCCAGGATTTTCAAAAACTGATATTTAAGTACTACCATCAAGACCAGGATCATCATACAATCCAGAAAACGTCCATGGTCTCTAGGTACAAGATCACATACCAGGACATAAGAACACCATTAGAAGGAAAGCCTTTGTATGTATTTTTCTGATTCCATTGATTTAGTAAGCATCTGTGAAAGCAAGACGAGAAAAGTTCTGATGACGGTCATCACTTAGAATGAGCAAAGATTCAATCACTTCTTAATGAAATGATGGGCACATTTACTGACTGCCATTCAGTCAAGACAATTTCCATCAAGAATGGAAAGTACAGCATTCAGCATTCATAGCGTTGTGTCTAATGACTTAGAGGCTGAGGGTTTGATCCTTAGAGTGTCGTTCTCTTCTTATGCATGTAGGGATTTACAGATGGTAAGAAAATCTACTACCTGAAAGATGTACTTATCTAAACTGAAGAAATTTTCTCATTAGGTTCAGAAAAAAATTGGCTACTGTCCCTTCAGGTACAGCTTCTGAATGTCCTTAATTACCCTTCTCAATTGCAAGTTACCAGTTTGTCTTTTTCTTCCACAGAGACTTGTACTGCCTTGTCACAGCATTTAACATAGGGTCCGTCATTAGCTTCATATTCTCAGAAAAAGAAGTCAGAAAGGAAAGCATTCTACCTTATTCCTCTCCACAAAATCAGTTTACTATATGAGACCTAACGTATTTCTTAGAGTGACAATGTCTCTTTTGTGACTGTGTTTTCCTCAACATCTCTCTCATCTTTGTAGCTCTTAGAAGGGATATGGAATTGCAGGCTTTTTTGTATTTGGAACCTTACACAATATTTTGCATACTGCGGTGGTGGTGCTGCGGTAGCGTTGTCGCCTCACAGTAAGACGTTGTCCTGCTCAATTCTCAGCTAGAGCATCTTCTGTGTGTAGACATGCGTGAATGGGCGTACCTTCGTTGAAGGTTGTGCATCAGGGCTGGCAACTCGGCACGTAAAAATCTACTGCCAATCATTAGTGGACCGGAGTTACGCTGTGGCGACCCCTAACCGGGAAAAGCCGAAAGACACAAACAAACAAACAATATTTTGCATGGACAGGACAAAATTAGAGGTCATCCTGTCTTCATTGCCTAAAGTTAAGATAGATATTTCCTTGAATCAGGAAATATGGCTTGATTACCTTTACTCACATCCATACATTCAATGGAAATGGCTACTATACTATATGGCTACTGGGAAATAGCCCTTCACTTGCAACAGCAAAACAAATAAGTTATAGATACTGAACCAAATTCTGTCCCCCTTGTGCCACAAGTTAGGAGCTTCAATATGCAAACAAAGTTTTAAACTGGATTGCCAGTCATTGGGGGGGTTGTCACTGTTCTGTAAACTAATCGATTTTAAGGTACTCATTAAGTTTCTCTCCATATGAAGTGCTGCTGCCTCTGCTGGTTTCATTCTTGGCATCTCAGTGACAGCTATCTGCAAATGGATGTGTGGTCAACATCATTAACATTCCCAAGTATTATATGGTTTAGCATGCTTTTTCTTGACTGGTCATCTGAAGGATGACAGCTGGAGCTCCACAGGACTTTTGGATTCACAGCCTGGTACTCTACTCAAACAAGTTAAAGCTGTGAGGCCAAGGATAATGAATGTAAAACTACTAATACTCCATTTTACAGCAGGAGTGAATATCTCAGCATTCACATTTGAGATGCATGGTATTACTCTTCTGTTGTCCATTTCAATCCATTTTTCTTAACTATCTTATATTAAATGCTGATGCTTTGCCAAGGTGTGAATCCATTTATTTGCAAGTTAAATAAAGGCTAAAACCTTGCTATAGTCATACCTAGTTGGCTGCACTGATAACTGGCAAACAGTGTGATTATTATAAGATCATATGAATTATGTTATGTAAAGTTTGGAGCTACAGTGATGTTTATCTTCACTGAATCTACTTGTTGCTTATGGTTGGCTATACAGAGGAAGCATAACCTTCCTGCTGTGAAATAGTAAGTGATTTCTTCTGAGACAGGCAATGTCACAGTTTACCACTTTAACACTGGGTGGCTGCTATACAGGCAGAGAGCACTGTTTTACTGGACTAAGAGTATGTGTATGTGTGTAGAGGGCGGCACATGGTAATTTTGTCATGCTTGGAAAAGGCATTGTTCAGCTAACTTCTGACAAAATCTTCTGACTCCAAAATATGAGGATCTCTCTGGCACTGGCAGTTAGGACATGCCCTTCTGATTCACAGCAGCCATCACAGTTTTACTGCAAGGTTCTAATGACCATACTTCAGAAATATCTCAGAAGGACTAACCTAAGTAGAGTGGTTGCTGTCTATCAAGTCAAAACTGCAAACATAAGGATGATTCACTAATCCACTACCTCTGCTGTTATGATGAGTGCCACAAAAAATTAATTATTGAAATATGTGCACTCACTGCTGTTTCACAGAATATCAAGTTCACTGACAAGTCCTACAAGATTTCTTTTACCCCTCAGCTAAAAGCCCCATAGTGCCACTTCCCTACACTGTACTCTATATCTGTCTTGATTCTCCTAAACCCTCTTCAGATTCCACCAGAGACGTGTGTTTTCCTGCTTCACTTGCCATGGCTTAACAACACATTAGCAAGGTGGGAGAGGTTTAAGGTACTGCATATTGATTTACCTTAGTAAATTGGTAACCACAGAAAAGTGGAGAAGGGTATAGGAAAGTATGGAATTGTGTCATTTCTTATCATAGGAGTTATTAGGGAAGTGAGTCTAGCACAGTATGTGTGGGCTACAATGGTCATGTTGTACCCCCACTGATATGTAGATGTCTGTGTTCACTGTACGCAGTGTTTTTTTTTCTTTTCTCTGCAGATGTGTGAATATGGAGTTAGTATTTATAAGTAAGGAGTGTTGGGTGCAATGCCCTCCACATGAGGGATGCAGGGGGGCTGGTCCTCCTGCAAAAATTTTTTTTAGGATATACTTCTTGTGGAGAAGGCTTTCTATGAAATGAGTTTTCAATCAAATAAGTTTGACCATTTGGGATTCAATTAAATGACATAGACCCATGTGTGACTGCCTTTGTTTAGTTAGGGAAAGTTTGTAATGAGTAGGGCTGAGTAAGGCTGGAATCAGGGTAGGAGTGATAACAAGGGATAGGAATGACCCCTGAAAGAATCAGTAAAAATGTCACAGGCATTGCCTGTTTCTAGACAAATTCTGTCACTGCCACTAAATAATAAGTTAAAGACATGATTCAGAAGTGCCACATAGTTGTCTCACTGTCCATTGAATTCAGGGCAATATAGTATATTTCATGTTGGTTTCCTGTATGATAAAGATGCAAATTCGACTTCTTCCCCTTACATTTCCCTATTACTGAACAGATTCATGATGGACAACATATTAAAAAATTATCACTAAAAGCCACTTTCAATGAACAACATATCAAGCTTTTTTATAGTAAGAAATCATCCTGCATCCCCTGTTTGACCGAAGACCCCAAACATCCCCCTAAATCATATATGCTAACTCTATGGTTGCACCACATTGGAAAATGTGCAATATATTCTCTGAAAATAGCTGTTGTCCTTCAGAGGCCTTAAAAATGTTGTCATGCCCCTGTTAACTTTATATCTAGAGAGGACATCTACGTTGATACACTACTATATCATTCCTTTGATCAAGGATGGAGTCTGCACTCTCAAGAGTCAAAACACATCATCTTCCTCTGATATGTGTGACCTGTCTTTTTAATGCTAAGTTACATCAGACTCTGCTAAGTAGATGTGAATGCAGATTACACTACAGTAGATTCTCTTATCCAGTCTCACTTGGACCGGACCTGGGATGGAGAAACAAATGGCAGGTTAATCAGAAAAAGCATACAAAATGGCATACATAGGTTAAAAATCAGCTAGAGTAACAGGATGCGAGTTGGTATGTATTCCTCTAAAGAATATGAAGTCTAAAACTCAAATGTTTGTCATTATTTAGCCTACAGCATGCAGAAGTGTTGTTGTTCTCTGCTATCTTTTGGTAGGGCTATGGCAGAAATTTGATGGCTGGTTAAAGAGGAGGCCGGTTAGAGACAGGCTGGACATGAGGGAATCTACTGTATTAGTATGCCAACTGAAAATGTGGAATACAGACAAATGGAAAACTCGATAAAAATGAGATTAACAATAACATTAAGTTAGCCTTTTTCAAAGAATCTGTTATCTGAGCTCTAGAACCTATTGTTCCTTTTTCCATTTTATTATGTGTGAAATTATTTACTTTTCACCAATTCTTTTCAGCTTACAGTTAAATTGACTTTATTCTTTTTTTAGTTAGTGGAATTGTTACAGTACTTGTATAAACATTGAAGGCTACATGCCATGTTAACGGTTGTTATTTCTACCACCAGACTACTCTGTTCTGATGACATTTTCTCCACTACAGCAAGAATGAGTGTATTTCATCTCAAACCCTGTCTCCAAAAGACTAAGAACCTTTTCATTTCTTGTTTCTTTTAAAATAATCCAAATGCAATACATAAATAACAAATTACCTTAACATCATATGTCAGTGTCCTCTTGCCTTTGTATATGGTAGATGGACTGTAACAAAAGCAGCTGACACTCGCACTTTGGTATACTACACAAAGGCAAAACTAAAACAGTAATGAGACCAATTATTATGTCCAGTGATAACACACTGGCTTATTGAATCTCAATACAAACCATGTAGGATTAAGATTTACTGTATGGCAAGTGAGCAATTACCACAAAGCTTCTGTGCATCCAGCTAGTGCCCTGAAATGCAGCCAACTAAATATCTGGATATTGTGCACGGTTCTGATGAAATTAAGTATTACTGGGGCTGTTTATTCAAGTTTTTGTGAATTTTAAAAGGAATATGAATCAATTTTAAAGTTTTCTGCCATCAGACAAAGGGATTCTTTTAAAAAAATGCATAAGGTGCTGGGCATTACAAACAGCACTGTAAAAAAAGGTAAATTGTAAATGTTTCTCTAACTTTCCAATAATTTTACACTAAAACTACTCACTGCAGTAAATGGGATTCAGACAGACAAGACATACACCCTTGTCTACTTAGTGACTGACTGATATGAAATAGCAATTCTCTCAGGCCAAAATCATCTTTCCTTAAACCCTCATAGATAATACAGCACAGAAGCCTTCTGGATACTACTGTCTAATTACCAGTAGAAAAACACAGTCAGTATTCACTGGCAAGTGGCCACTGTCTTCAGAGAGGCAGTACATAAGAACTGTTTACTCACTGCATTATAAAACTTTAGATTAGAAGCTCATCACTGCCCATTACGTCATACAGAACCTTAGGTTAAAAAACTCATCACTGGCTGTAGGCAAATTATGTTATTTTTATCATGTAACTTGTAGTTTTGGGATGCTTTGAAAATGGTGCATTTCTTTTCTACATTACATGGCCGACTGTTTCTTGTTCCAAACCAAGTCACAGTTTGACAATGCTGCTTACTGTAACGCCCAAGTGGGAATGAATTCTCTCCATCGGGACTTGCAACTACTCTCATGTTTTGTTTTTTAAATGCATCATCTAAAGGAATCGGCAGGAATGATGGCATATGTCTGCAATCACCAAGAAAGAACTGAATAAATCAACAGACAACGTCACTGTTGTAAATCCTCATGTCAGTGCTGAGCTTAATGTCGCTTTTTGTGCTTTTGATAAACCAGTTTTGCAGCTGGCAACAGCGAGCAGGTGCACATGTGCCCATATTAAGGACCATTACTTTTCCATACATTTGTCAGTAATAGGGACAAACTGCTTTCTGGGAGCTCTGTATTTCCCATTTTATAGAACAACCATGTTAAGTGTGCATGTCTGTGTGCATGCACACAACAGAAAATAGCAATTTAATGGGGTGAGGCCTGTATGTACATTAAAAGCATTTGATCACAGATTAATGCATAAATTTCAGTGGAAAACTAGTTTACACCAGGTCACAGTTAAACACTAAACAAAACTTGAAAATACCAAAGCAAAGAAACACGCATACATGTTTTGCCCTGAAGACTTGTTGCAAAACTACAGTGCCATTTTCCATTCTTTTGTGCTCATGTTAAGTTTCATCTACAGTACATACCTCACCCATCAAAATTATGGGCATCACACACACTAATGCCATGGTAGCAACAGCATTAAAAACATCTCTTTTGTTACAAACAGTTATATTACAGAAAAGTTACATGCCAGCACAGACTAAGCAGTACAGACCCAACTACCAGAAACCATTTTCACTTGGTCACTCACAACAAAAATAAGTGTGATATAGTGTTCTAGTCTTTCCAAAGTGAATGCTGCAAGTACGATTGGTACTCTTGGCACATACATAAATGATAAGAGGTGTTATCATTTGCAAATTGTTTAGAAGCATCTTGTTTCCAGTTACAATGATGCTTTCATATTTGCTTTCCAGATATGACGTACTAACATATATGTAGATAATAAAGAAAAATCACAAAAACCAAAATGCACAACAGGAAGCCTTGCTACATTAAAATTAATTTAAATATTTTTGTCATTGTTGCAAAAAACACATCTAACAAACAAATAATGATTCCTTGAGAGAAAAAGCAGTCCTTTATCTGCATAATTCATCATCAGCATATCTTGTACCAGGTGGTACCAGCAAAAGCAATAAATTCAAGCCTGAAGCCCTATTAGGAGAGATGTTTGCCAAGCCAGTATGCACTTCTGATCTCTCTACAGATCATCTGATTATGGTCATCAAGAGTCTGTAATTTATATTCCATTTTCTTCAAAATTAATTTAACTACAAAATGTGCTTGTCAAGAGCAGATGGTAAGGACTGTAATTTAGGGATATTCCGGTAACATACATCATCTATTGGGCTCTCCATTACAGTCTTATAGCTCATCAGAAGCTACTTATATTTTAAATTAGTCTATACCATAGCAGAAATGAGCCAGATAGTTTGCAGACTGGTTCAAACTCAAGTCATAACAGAACAAAGCTGAAGAAGGCAATGCAATACATTGGCATAAAGCTCTTTGACTACTTTTATGTTTGCTTCTAGGAAGTTATAATTATTTTTCTAAACACATTACCACATTTGCATTTCACATGAATCATACCTGTAAAAAATTCATTACCCATCAAATTGCCTGAACACCTTACCAAGCCAATGCAAAGTTTTGAGAAATGATTGTGCAGCATTTTTTGAGTGGCATGCCACAAAACATAACTAGCATCTGAGAATGTGAGTGTAGATATATAATTATAAAGACACACACACACACATATATATATATATATATATATATATATATATATATATATATATATGTGTATATATATATATATATATATATATATATATATATGTGTGTGTGTGTGTGTGTGTGTGTGTATACATATATATACACACACACACATACATACATATCTATATATGAATATATAAAGGATAAAAAGGTCACACAGACAAGTTTGGGTTCATTGGCCTCAATGTAACCATAAAGACTTAAAATGTAAAAAAAAAAAATCATGGACATTCAGAAGCAATGTAGCTGAAACACTTGATACCCTTAAGAGGTCACTTGCATATATCCCATGGGCCTCCACTACTGGAGGCTTAAGGTGTCACACAATGAAAACTCTAGCTTGGCTATGTACATACACACACACACACACACACACATATGTATATATATATATATATATATATGTATATATATATATACATATATATAATACATATATGTATGTATGTATAAATATATATATATATATATATATATATATATATATCTAAAATTAACCGCACTCAAAAAAATGAACGAAGAGAAGAAATTTTAACTAAGAAATGAACTTTGTGACAATAACAGCATTCAAAAAATAGTAAATCACACCAACAACTCTTGTAAGTACTTTAGCGCTTTTGTCTTATTTATTATCAAGACTTCTTCAGAAAGACATGTTTCATAAGTATGAGCAACCATTTTCACTTCCTTTATATACATTAGTTCTAGCAGGCCATTTAAATTAACAACAGTTCCTTTCCAATAGTAAAGTGTGAACAAGCAGGGTGTTGTGTGCATTTGCATTAACATTACAATTGCAGTTACATAAGGTAAATTAGTGAGACAGTAATAGCCTTGTGGTGACGTGTGCATACTAATAGAGATCGTGTGCAAAAAGGGATTGTGTGCAAAACAAAAAAAAAAAAAAATGTATTAAAAATATGGGGGGTGAGAGTCATGCCGTGATAATTCTAATATAAACACGTAACTTATGAGACCCTGCCTCCAAAGGTAAGTAAAGAAGTGCATGGAGAAAGGAGGAGGAGTCAGGTAGAGAGTCCTACTATGCTTGGGTATCAGTGTGTGTGTGGAGAGTAATGTGTGGGTATGCCACCTGCTGGGGGAGTGGGAGGAATGCGGTGTGGACTTGAGGGGGGGCTGTTAGGGGGCCTCCCATGACAAGGAGTGTGGAGCTGGGGTTTGATGGGCAGGAGAATATGAATAATAGAGTGTCCCAGAAGACTGTCAGTGCGGATGGTATCACTCCTTGTATGGTTGCGCGAAAAGTGAGACTGGGGGGGTTGTTGGTGGGGTCAGCGGGGGCTAGCCTGGTGACTGGGAGCATGTGTGTAGGGGGGAGGCAAAAGTCAGAGAGAGAGAGGAAACACATTATATTCACTTGCACAGTTGTAAATCCATAAACAAATTAAATCCTCTTGCACAATTCTTCAAACCCTATCACATTTCAGTCTCTATACCATTTAAGTGCACATTTAATGTTCAGTGTCTCGTTGAGACCTGGATAGACATCAGCTCTCAGTTCTATCTGCCATTTTAATTCCCGGACTTGCAGGAATGTGTCCATGTCCCCTACAAATTCTGTTATTTTTTCCAGCGCTGTGAATTTGAATCCTGTGAAGTTTGGGCAAATAGCACTGTGTTTAGCCAAGGCATTCAAACTGTCCTGTTTGTGTATTGCTGCAGTGTGTTCTTTAATACGGCTACTCAGCTTTCTGCTCGTTTTGCCGATATAGAAATTCCCACAGTGTTCGCAGAAAGCACAGTAGACTTAGACACAGTAGACAGTAGACATCCCAATGGCCTGCTAGAACTAATGTATTTAAAGGAAGTGAAAATGGTTGCTCATAGTTATGAAACATGTCTTTCTGAAGAAGTCTTGATAATAAATAAGACGAAAGCGCTAAAGTACTACAAGAGTTGTTGGTGTGATTTACTATTTTTTGAATGCTGTTATTGTCACGAAGTTCATTTCTTAATATATATATATATATATATATATATATATATATATATATATATGCATATGCACACAGACAGATATATACGCACAGATATATATATACATGTATACACACATTAAAGAAGGCTCTATACACACTGTTTAGGCCAGTGTTAGTTATACATTCATAAATGTCCATACAACATACTTAACATTTGTAGAACCATCCGCAAAACAAATGTTTAATGTTTATAAATATGCAACTTAAACTTGAAATCTTTTGACAAGCAAGCCTTCCCAAATCTGCTACAGAAGTTTTATTAACTTGACCAAATTTGGATAAATGAAGCAAGAAAACAAACTATCTGTTTAAGTCCTGATTTAAGGTCTGATTTTTTAAGTAAAGGAAGACCCAGTGTGCACATTTACACTTTTGTTGCTCAATGCAGTGAATCCATCATTTTTTTTTAAGCTGGCACTTGCTTATACAATTCTGTGGGGGTACAGCTTTATACTGATACTTTTAAAATGCCCACAAACAACACTGCCAAGATGGTATAGGACAGGCACTCATAACAAACTGAAATATTTAGAATACATCTGGGTGAAAAGTAGTGATCAAATGATTACTGAACAATCTGCACAAAAGAGGGGGGAAGCAAAGTGAGGTCATCACAAAAAAGTCTAATCTAATGTAAAACACTGAAGGAGTACTGTTCCATAAAGGACTCCACAATTGTTTTTACCCTGATTTTGAGCAGCCTTTAATATCAAAACTGCCTTTTCATAGAAAAACACTCGAAAAAGCTGATAGTTTATTTTGTGCTGGTGCCAAGCCTAAGAGTTAGCATGCTTTGCAATGACAAAGGAAACAGTCCTTGTTTGAGAGTGACTTTCTCATCCAAGCTTAAGAGTTAGCATGCTTTGCAGTGACAAAGGAAAAACTCCTTGTTTATATGCAACTTTCTTATCAACACTATTGAGTTGGCCTTTGAAAAATTGGCAACCTAGGGGCAAAGGGTCCATGGTACCCCCTGCTCACCACGCCCAATCCCACACTGCCTCCCCTTCCATCACCCTGCAGAAAGCACTATACCAGTGATAGCACAAATAAGAAAATATATTTGACTTAGGGTGGGCAACAAGAAAAACAGTACATGAAAAGAATAGTTGTGTAAAATCTTACCATAACCATAGATGTCCCTCTCTTCCATGTTGTAGTATTCTTACTATAGTATTTCCCACCTCAGGTGACCCAATGTCAGCTCCTATACCAAAGCTTAAGCCTGGTTGCTGTAGATGCATGGGACGTCATATGTAGGGCCATAAACCAGGGACATTAAATGTGATATCTGCACACACAGACCTCAGAACTTGAAGGCCAGACAGTCTTAAAAGAGGATAAGTGATTGTCAGCTAGAAGAGTCAAGTGTCATATGCTGGCTTGTTGCTCTTGGTTAAGGGTAGAACTCTCTAAAAGCTACGAGCTAGGTTAGTAGTCCAATGTAATGCAGGGGGAAGGTGGGAGAGATGGAATACTTCAACATAGAAGAGAAGGACATCTATGGTTATGGAACTATTGTATGTCCTTCTATTCCTATGTTGCAGTATTCTTACTGTGGGAGAGTACCACAGCTAGTTAGACGTAAGGGTGGTGGTAGAGGTGGAAGATTCCAGAAACCTGTGCAGGATTATCCTAGAAAAGCTTGCCCTGGCTCTGGACACTTGATTTAGTTTTTAGTGCTTGGTGAAGGTGTGGATAGTGGACCAGGTGGCAGCTTCTAAAATGGAAGCTGTGTCCAGCCCTTTGAGGAAGGCTTTGGAAGTAGCCATACCTCTGGTGGAATGAGCTTTCACCCCCTGGGGTAAAGGTTTGCCATGGTGTGAGTAGCAGAAATGAATGGATTTTCTGATCCATCCTGAGATAGTTTACTTGAAAACTGCCTTGCTCATAGCCCTGGGGTGGAAGGAGACAAAAAGTTGTTCAGATTTTCCGAAGAGTGTAGTTTTGTCTAGGTAGAATTTAGGTTACCTGCGCACATCCAGGGAATGGAGAATCCTCTCACTCTTGTTAGCTGGAGAGGGGAAGAAGGTAGGCAGGTGAATAGATTGATTTAAGGACAGCTCGTTTACCATTTCAGACATGAAGGAAGGGTTCATTTGTAAGATCACCCTGTCCTTGTGGGAGACGGTGTAGGGGGGCAGGCTATGAGTGCCTGCAACTCTGACACTTTCCTAGCAAAAGTGGTGGAGACCAACAGTACAGTTTTCCATGTACTTGCTAGCTGGATCAAAGGGGCTGTTAGTTTTTCCAGGAAGGACAAAGTTTAGATCACAGGGTGGCGGGATGGGTTTTCTTGATTGTCTGATGTGTAGGACCCCTCTCAGGAAATGTTTAACATCTAGCCTGGATAGTAAAGGGGGGTCTAGAGGCAGACAGGCAGATATGGCTGAAAGATGTACTTTCACTGAGGAGTAAGAAAGGACATTCTTAATGAGTTCACACACATATGCAAGGACTAGGGAGGGGTCAAGCCTGGCTGGGGTCCCTGTCTTTACATAAACACCATTTTGAGAATCTCTCCCATTTTGATAAGTATGATTTTCTAGTAGCAGGTTTTCTGGCCTCTCTCAGGACTGCAAGCATGTTTTCTGAATAGTGGTGCCTAAAAGGGATTAGAAGGTTATCACCCAGAGTGCTATTGCTAACATGTGTAGGTGAGGCTGGATTAGGGGTCCCTTTTGTTGTGTGAGAAGATCCACCTTGTGGGGTAACTTGTGGTAATAGTCCTTGACTAGAGAGTGAAGTAGGGGGAACCAGTGCTGCCTTGGCCAATAAGGAGTCACCAACATGATTTTTGGTTTGTCCTTCCTGATTTTCAGTAGGACCTTTTGAATTAGAGGGAAGGGGGGAAAGGTGTAGAGAAACAGTCCCTTCCAAGGAATGCTGAATGCATCTACTCTCCAGGCTAGTGGGGACTGATCCTTGGTGCAGAAATTGGTCAATTGTCTGTTCTGGGGGGAGGCAAACAGATCCACTTGAGGAGTGCCCCACCAGTGGACCAAGTCTAGAAAGGTTTCCCTGTTCAGCATCCACTCGTGCTGTACAGAAGATGCTCTGCTTAAAAGATCTGCCTTTTTGTTTTCCTGAGAGGGCATGTATGAAGCCTGCATTGACAGGTTGTACCTGGAAGCAATTTCACAGATTTGTAGGGTTATTCAGGAAAGAAGAGAGGCTTTGGTTCCTCCTTGTTTGTTGAATTATCACATGACTGTGGTGTTGTCTGCGAATATTAGAAGGGGTCCTGGGTGGAGGGTATGAAGAAAAGCCTCCAGGGCTAGGAGAACTGCAGTCATCTCCCTGACATTGATAGGTTTCTTTTGAAGGGCAGGACTCCAAATTTACTGAACTCTGAAGTCCTTGCAGGTGGCACCCCACCCTAGGTCTGTAGCATCTGTGTAGATAAACTGGGTTGGGGAGGGCATTTGGAGAGGCATTCCTGGGTTGTGACAGGTTTGTTGAATCCACCACCTAAGCTCTGATTTGAAGCAGGGCAAAAAGGGGATTTGTTTCTCTAAAGAGTGTAGGTGCTGTGACCACACATTCTTGAGGTACCATTGGAACTTCCCCACATGCATTCTTGACAAGGAAAGCATGGGAATGGTGGCTGCCATAAGCTCCAGGAGTTGCAGGAATTGTCTTGCAGAAATCTGGGATTCCAGTAAAAGGTTTTGAAAGTGAGTGTAGAGGGAGTGGACCTTTTCCTGTGGAAGAAAGGTCCATATTAGATCTGTCCTGATCCTGCAGCCCAGAAAAATGCTGTTTTGCTGAGGGAGCAAGGAGGATTTGTTTAAATTGATGGTGAAGCCCAGATTTTGAAGAAGGGTGGTGGTGAACCTGAGGTGGTCTCTGAGATGGGTTTTTGTCTCTGCTAGAAGGAGAATGTCATTTAGGTAGGGGTAAAGTTGTATAACTTGGGTCCTGCAGTAAGCAATGGCTGGGGCTAGGCATTTTGTGAATACTCTGGGTGCTGTAGACAGACCAAAGGGCAAGGCCAGTGAAAGTGAGTAAAGGGTCCAGAAAAACTCAGAAATTTTCTGTTGGAGGGTTTTATGGGGATATGAATGTAAGCCTCCTTTAGATCCAAAGTGGCCATGAAAGCCTGGTCTGGGATAAGAGGGAGTAGGGTTGGGAGGGAGAGCATTTAGAAAGAAGGCACTTCTAGAAACAGGTTCAGGAAAGACAGATCCAGTATTGGTCTCCGAGGACCATCCTTTTTGGGGACCAGAAAGAGTCCTGAGTAAAATCCTTTTCCTTCCTGCCCAGGAGGAACAGGTTCTATTGTTTCTAGGTTTTGGACGTCTTGAAGAATTTGTGGCAGGAGGTGGATTTGTTTTTCTGGGGGAAAGGGAATGGGCTTTGGGATGAGCTTTTTCCTCCAGGAAAGGAAGTATCCATTTTGGATGACACTCAGTACCCGTTGGTCTGAAGTGATGGTTTTCCAGATGGGTAAACAGTGGGACAGGTGGGCTGAGAAAGGCAGATGGGCAAGGCAGTCACGCATTGTTGGGAGCATTTCTGCCCTGAAAGTACTGTCTAGTATTTGGTTGAGAGGTGGCAGATGCAGAGAATGTTTGCCTTCTGGTTCCCCTCCTGTGCCTGGAGGATGAAGGGGTGGCAGAGGAAAGGGTTCTCCTGACAAATGAGTTTTTCACAGGGTAGTTCCTGTAATACTTTCGAATGGGGACACAGGCAAGTCCTTGATATCTTGCAGTTTCTTGCTTTTCTCTTGTAGATTTTTAAAAAGCTCTGCAGACTGTTTTCCAAACAAAAGGTTATGGTCTAAGGGGGCGTCCACAATCTTAGTTTTAAAGTCTTCTGGCAGAGGTTGAAGGCACGGCCAAGAGCATCTGCGCAGGGCAGAAGCTACTGACCTGACAGAAGCCTCTGCAGCATCATAACTGCACCTAATTGAATGTCTGGCTACCTGTGAAGCCAGAGACCATTTAGATTTTATGTCTGCTTTGGTAGGGCAGCCAGGAGATTAGTTGCTTGTGAGACAAGGTCCAGTGCATACTGACCATGTGTGTATGGTAATTTATAGCACGGAAGACCAGGGTGGAAGAGGTGTACACTTTTTTACCAATCTTGTCCATGGTTTTGCTGTCTTTATCAGTAGGCAAAAGAGATGCAGAGGGAATAAGTCTTTATTGCTTGTCTGGAGAAAGAGCAATAACTGTAGGGTCTGATAAGGGGGGGGGGGGGTTGACTAAGAATTTTTGACCATCAGGAACCTTATAAAAGCTGTCTGGTCTTTTAGGTGCAGGTGGTTGAGAGTCTGGGTTTTTGGGTGCAGAGGTAAAAGCATCCAGATAGGCAGGTAAGACTGATGGGGAGGTAGACTCCACCTGAAGGAGTTCAATATACCTCCTCTGGGTGTCAGTCATCTGGGTAGTGTCCATTTCAAGTACTCTTTCATCTTAGTTATTGTTTCACCAAAGGTAATGTCCTCTGGTGGTGAGTCCCCTTCAATAGATTCTTCATCTGGTGAATCATATTCCAAAGGGGAGGCAATCTGGGATGCATAAGAAATGGACTCTTCAGAAGAAGACTAGTAAGGTTCTAGTCCTTCCTCTCCTTCTTGGGTAGTCTGCAAGTGGAGAGAAATGGCAGAGGCAGGCCTAGGCTGAGCACAGGTATAGTGAAGGGAGCAGAGCCTGAGGGCCGTAAAGGCCTGCATCAGTGAAGGATTGCCTGTCAGGTACTCCTTCAGGGGTAGGAGTCAGATGTTTAGTTTTCTGTTTATGCTTAGTAGGCATTGGTTTGGGAGAAGGCCTAGGCTCAGAAGCTTGACTCCCAGGAATAAGAGTATCCTAAGGCCTACTGACTGTTTCTGGTTCCCCCTCAATGTCTGTAGGAACAGATGTCTGGATTATCTCCATGGACATGCAGGCCGCAACTTCTGAAGTGATTTCTTTGGTGGGAGCCATAGTTGGTTCTGTCGGACATCCCTCAACTCCTATATCAGAAGCTGGCAGGATGACCGATGGCGGAGAGGCATCTGAAGTAGACCTGGAAACTTTGGCTTTTTTCTGTGGTGGTTCAGTTGGAGTGGCCGATTCGGGGTCCATTCTAAGCGCAAGCTGCTTGAGACGTTGGTTCTCTAAATATAAATTTAGTGTGGCCAGATGGCTGAGGAGGGTCTTCAGTATGAAGGATTGGCAAATGGAACGCACAGTATGCTCGTGTTCCTTCCCAAGACAAAAGACGCAACGGTTGTGAGTATCCTTATGTGGCATCTGACGCCTGCAACAGCATTTGCCCTTTTTAGTGGACATCAGCTAATATAAAATACAGCTAACCAAGCTCAAGCAAAAAGAACATAAGGTTTCCCCGATGGGGTGCTTAACGTTTTAGAAGTCTTCTAGAGTAGGAGCGAAGCGAACGATGCAACGTCATCTGCGGCTGAAAAGTTCTGAGGTCTGTGACGCCCTACGCACCTACAGCAACCAGGCTTAAGTTTTTGTATAGGAGCCAACATCGGGTCACCTGAGGAAGGAAATCCCACAGTAAGAATACTGCAACATAGGAACAGAAGGACATCAGGTAATTCTGTGTGCAATTCTACATATACACTTTTTTTTATTAAATTCAAAGGTAACACTATGTTTTTGTGGTTGCCTTTATTGACAAGACAGTAAGAACTGCACTCTAGTATCAACATGAGTTAAAAGAACAGTGTGTTACATTTACAACTGGGGCATGAATTCAGATACTGAACTACAATAAAGCCAAAACATAGCATAGCATAGTCTATGCACCACTGTAAAAACTGTCTTAGTGAACCTAAATGAGAACAAATAAAATTCCCACAATGTCTTGGGCAAAAAATATATTTATCATTCAACTTGACTCAATACTACCTGCCTGAGTCCCCTGCTTTCTTCAAGGCCGCTAATGTAAAGTAATAATGAACTAGCCAACAATCATTTCTGATGTACTGGTTAGTACTCAACAATTTACCTGCATACCCAAGTAAAACCTTTTATTTATGTTTGTCTTCTGGGGGACAGCACTGATCTCCATGGACCTTTTTCACGCTCAGCTTGGGTGCGATGTCTAGTTAAGTGACTTGCTTGAAATCGCGCAGTTAGGCAATGGAGGCTGTGAGAATCACCTGGCACCACTAGACCACAGGAAATAGCTCGCTAGCAGCTCTTTAATCCACTAAGCCAACTGCTAGACTAAACCTTATAATCTCTATAGAGTTTATCTGCAGTCAGATAAAAATTGTACTTATTCAGTTCGGTGCCTTTGTGTGGGTGAATCTGTTATGCCAAGTATCCTTTCTATTCTACCATACCATATCAAAACCAAAAACATAGCAAATAGGTTAATCACATTCACAAGTTACAGTATAAAAATGAATGAGCACAGTTTTTACACTTGAGATATTTTCTGTTCTTATTTAAAAACATTATATTTTTAACTCCAACAGTCCAGAAGGCTAAACACTTAGGTCTGTAACAAAATGAAAAATCTGCCTGGAAGCACAAAAGCTTTCCACAGCCAAAATGAGGTTTGAAGTTACTGCACTGCAATTTAGCATAAATGCAGAAACCACTCAAGGAAATATCTTCAGAGACTGAAATGACAATCATTTCAAAGGAAAGACTTCAATTTAAGCAGGAGTTTTTTTACACCCAGACAAAAAATGGCTTGAAGTAGCAAACACTGGACCTGCAGATTAATGCATTGCATATTTATGTAATATCACAGAATATACCAAGTTGGGACCACTGACTATGTTTCTTGTTAAAAGCCATGCTGATTACTTTGTTCAGTTCACTGACATCATTTGGCATTGAACTCAGTTTGAACAGCTATTGCTATAAAAACAGGAAATTACAATTACTGAAGAAGCACAAATGGCCCTTGGAGGTCAAACTTATCTTTTGCTACATTATGTACCATGTCAGCCTGATGTGTTATAATTGCATGTAGCCTTTTATAAGTGGTATTTTACTACTAAAAAATTCATGAACAAACTGCAACTGAGAACCAAGCCTGTGAAAGGAACCTGCATTACAGCAATCAAAAGATACAAGTAGGGTTGCCAGCCATCCAGAATTCTTCTGGACTGTCAGAATTAAGGGACACTGTCCAGAAAACAGAGTGCCTTTTCTGGACAGTGTATTGTCCAGAAAAAAATAAACTAAACTATTAATATCCTTGTACCTCAAATGGAGCATCAGCACAAAAGCACTTATTTTGTAGCAATTATCAGGAAACAATTCCAACATTTTAAGCTTATAAAGTTTGTTGCCAACACTGTGTGTAACAAAGTCTTTTAATGAAAAACACGTATTTTTTAAAACCGAAAATAATGAACATAGCTCTCAACCAATCAAGGAAAACTCTCAATATAATCAGGGACAAATCCAGAAATAATCAGGAACAATTAATTGGATATTTTCTTAAGTAAAAGAAATCTAAAACTTTAATTATTGTCATTAAGTATAATTCACAGCCGTTTATCCAAAAGCTGCCAGTTTTAGAAGGGATTAAGAGTGAGACAGCTAAAATTTGAGTCAAAATCAGGGACAGTTGACAGATATGCACTTGAGAGATAAACCATGTGGATGCAGAACAGGGAAATTTTGCAAAGCAAAATGAGAAACAATTTATCAAAATAAGACAAAATTCAAAATTTTGAGCCAACCTATAGATAAAATGTGTCCCAGATTTTTTAGGTATTTCATAATTATTTTAGGTTTATCTCTGATTTCTGAGTGAAGAACATGAAATAAGTAAGCAGAATTCAGTGAATTCAGTGAAAAAACATTGTCTGGTCACAGCATTGTACAAACAAGTACAGTGGCAGTACTTTCTGCGTGACAAGTGTGCTTAGCAACCGTATTCTCAGCAGTTTTAATATTGACGCAAGTGGATTATTTTTCAGCTAAGGGTTTGCTAACATACTTTAGGAGGAACAGCAAAAAAATGATCCTGGAAGGCTTGCACTTCCAATAGCTGCATAATGTTCATCACCCCTTCCTCTCCTTCTTTACAACTTCGTTAGGAGGGTTGTAGTTGCGGGGTCTCATCTAGCTTTTTAAACAAACGTACAGTTGGGGAAGTTTTATTTATGAGCCATCGCCACTTTAAGTACACGCCAGGCTCAAGAATGCAGTGACTCCATGCTTTCTGAATGTTACGTCCACGTGGATTTAAAGTGTGACTTGTCACATTTTTTCCAACGTGCATTGCTTCACTCTTCATTTATTTACAATGCCTTGTCTTCTGAACTGCACTGTAGCGGTTTGCCCTGACATGGGGATCGGGAAGGATGGAAACTTGCCCTGGCATCCAATACGTCTTACGTAAAACTGCTATAATCTGATGATGCTAGATGTTAGAATACAGTTTATAAGTTCACTCCTTTCTTTACCTGTACTAACCCTGTGCCGTGTGGGCAGGAGTGTTGTAGGTGAAGTCAGCTGATAACTTTACCTGTAAAAAGTTTGGGACAGAGATTAAACCAGAGGACATTTTTAATTTAGCAACATTTTAAAGTTAAATCAGGCTGGGTTGAAAGTTATGTTTGCAGGATTTTTTCTTGATAAAAAGTTGTGCATAATTCATCGTTTTTGTGATGGGTTTAGCACAGTGGTTTTTGCTCATACGTTTCTGTTTTATTCACGCTTCACTTAGATTCATGATACTCTTATTAAAAAAAGGGGGGTTATAACATCCAGGAAAGTACAGTTTTGTACCTACCATAAATGTAGATGTTCGAGGATCCACATTGCTGCAGTCCTAACCATTGGGCAGTCCGCTGTCCAGTCGGCCCGAATACCAAAGTATATGGCTGACGTCGGTCAAGGCGCATTAGACTGATGTCAGGACGTCAGGGTACTAATGCGCATGACCGACGTCATATCCTCAGTCTTTTCTTGCCCCAGATGTCAGAAGACCCTAAAAAGACAAGGCCTAAACCAAAAACACCAAAAAGCCCTGCACCAAACATATATACAATATATACAAATTTACAAGAATATAGCGTAACCCACACCACCACCCCTAAACACAGAGGGGAAGGAGGGAGGGTAAATTGGACTGCAGCAATGTGGATCCTCGAACATCTACATTTATGGTAGGTACAAAACTGTACTATGTTCTTCATTCCACATTGCTGCAGTCCTAACCATTGGGTAGAATCCCAAAGCAGAGGTAAGGGAGGCTGGCAAATCATAAGGAAGCAGGAGCTGTCAACATGCCTTGCAAAATAGCTGTGGCAAAACCAGCCCTAGATTTAGAGTAGAGAGGAAGGTGGTAATGCTTAGAGAAAGTATGTACTGAACTCCAAGTAGCTGCCTCCAAAATATCCTTAGTTGCCACCCCTTAGAAATGCTGTAGAAGTGGCAGTAGCCCTAGTGGAATGAGGCCTAATCCCAGCTGGAATCTCCTTGCCATGATGGGAATAACAAAATGAAATGCAAAACCCAATCCACTTAGAAATAGTTTGCTTAGACACAGGCTTGCCCTGAGAACCCAAAGCAAAAGAAACAAACAACTGCTGAGACTGCCTGAAATCCTTAGTCCTGCTTAAATAATAACGAACTGCCTATTACATCCAAAGTGTGCAAAATCTTTTCTCCCTTATTTTGGGGATCTGCATAGAAGGTAGGCAAATGAATAGTTTGGTTTAAAGCCACACTAGAAACCACCTTAGGCATAAAGGAAGGATTAGTACGTAATGATACCCTATCCTTATGGAAAATCAAAAAGGGCTCTACTGCCATAAGGGCCTGCAACTCAGAAACCCTTCTTGCAGAAGTAATAGCCAACAAAAAAGCAGTCTTCCATGACAAGTATTTCAATTCAGCAGTAGCCGCAGGCTCAAAAGGTTGTAGAGTAAGTTTTTCCAACACAAAATTGAGATCCCAAGCAGGAGTAGGAGCTCTACGTGGGGGTCTTATATTCTTTGCCCCTCTAAGAAACTGCTTGAACAAAGGATGCGAAAACAATGGAGGGTCACCAATCATAGTGAGCTGAAATTGCTGCAGCATGAATCTTAATGGAAGAGAAGGACAAACCTTTGTCCAATAACTCAGTAAGATATTGAAGAGCCACACTCAAATTAGGCTCAGAAATCTCCAAATTCTTTGCTGCACTCCAAAATAAAAATCTCTTCCATTTTTCTGCGTACACTTTCCTTGTACTAGGTCTTCTGGCTTCCATAATCACATTTAAAACTTGTTGAGGAAGTTGAGACCTGCTGTGTTTCAAAACAGAATATGCCAGGCTGTTAGATGAAGAGAGTGAAGCTTGACATTGAGCAGGTGACCGTCCTTCTGAGATAACAGGTGTGGAATCAAAGGTAAAGGCCATGGAGGCTTCCTTACCAGACTCCTTAGTAGTGGGTACCAGTGTTGCCGAGGCCAATCTGGAGCTATTAAAATCATCCTTGGCTTGTCTTGTCTGACCTTTAGGAGCACCTTTGGGAGAAGAGGCAGAGGTGGAAAGGCATACACATGAAGATTTTTCCAACTGAAAGAAAGAGCATCCACTTTCCAAGCTGTATGATGAAACCCCTTTGTGCAAAACTTTGGCAGCTGGTGGTTTAGTGGAGAAGCGAACAGATCTATGTCTGGAGTTCCCCATGACACTGTCAATTTCTGAAATACATGAAGATCCAGTTTCCACTGTGGGGATCCATGATTTGCCTGCTTAACACATCTGCTAAGGAGTTCTGTGCTCCGGCAGAAACCTTGCCTGAAGAGTTAGTTGCAAGCTGAGCGCAGTCTCCCATAAAATCATTGCTTGCCTGCATAGAGGATAAGAATGTGTTCCCCCTTGTTTGTTGATGTACCACATGACAGTTGTGTTGTCTGTTAGAATCAACACCTGCCCAGGAAGAAGTAACTCCTTGAAAGCCATTAATGCAAACTGGACTGCTAACATCTCCTTCATGTTGATATGTAGATGCTGTAGTCTGGCAGGCCACTTGTCTTGTATCCACTTTCCATTTAGATGAGCTCCCCAAGCAATGTCCGAGGCATCTGTCGTTAAAATCTGACTCGCCTCTGGCCGGGTCACAGAGAGTCCCTTGTTTAGGTGACATTCCTGAGCCCACCACAAAAATTCTTTTTGAATGCAAGGTATTATTTGAATGACAGTGTCCAAATCCTGGCAGTGCTGTGTCCACACATTTTGAGATACCATTGCAGCTTCCTCATATGCAGTTTGGCATTGGGAAGCACCAGAATACAAGATGCCATGAACCCTAAGGCTTGAAGGACTGTCCTTGCAGTCAGCCCGGACTGAAGAGATAGTTGATGGAAGTAACTGGAAAGATTCTTTTGTTTGTCCGGGGTTAAAAAGGCCATCTGGGCTGCTGTATTCAGTCTCACACCCAGAAAGCACATGTCTTGAGAGGGTACTAGACTGGACTTTATTTCGCTCACAGAATACCCTAGGCATCTTAGCACTGCTATGACATATTCCAGATGCTGTAGAAGGTCTTCCTTTTCTTGAGCCAGAATCAGGCAGTCGTCCAAGTAGGGATAGATTTGAATTCCTTTTAGCCTGAAGTAAGCTATCACTGGAGCCAGAACCTTTGTGAATACTCTGGGCGCAGTAGATAAGCCAAAGGGCAATGCAGAGAACTGATAATGAGAATTTCCAGCTCGAAAACGCAGATACTTCCTGCAACTTAGTCTTATAGGCACATGAAGGTAAGCTTCCTTGAGATCTAAAGTTACCATCCAATGATCTTTGCCCAGCAGAGGTAAAAGCTGTTGTAACGTCAACATCTTGAACTTGGGAATGTCCAGATAAGTGTTGAGGATAGATAAATCCAAAATTGGTCTCCACGTGTTCCCCTTCTTTGGTACTAGGAACAGGCGAGAATAAAATCCTAGGCCCCTTTCTGGTACAGGGACTGGCTGAATGGCCCCTATTTGGAGTAACAGAGAAATTTGCTTGTGAGCCTCTATCCTTTGTGGAGGGGGAACGTCTGGCATGCCTTTGAAAGGGGGCAATGTATGGAAATAAAACCTGTAACCATGGTGAATGATATCCAACACCCATCTGTCTTGAGTGATTAAATCCCAATTTCCTTTGAAAAGAGACAGTCTTCCTCCCAAAGGAGCTGCCAGACGAGAATCTACTGGCAGCTGAAAAGGCAGGTCATTGGGTCTGTTTACGAAAGGACTGACCCCTGCCCTCACCAGAGGTCTGAGCAGGTGAACCCCCTGTTCTAGGCCTAAAAGAACCTTGAGCTCTGCCCCTACCACGTCTAGACCTACCCCTAGACTGAGAATCATAAGCAGGATATGTCCATCCCTTAGTAGGCCAATTTCTACTAAACTTCGGTGGCTGCACCTGCAAAAAATCTTTAACAGTTTGCATAGACTTAGCTTTGTCCTCCATTTTCTTTAAAACTGCTTCCACAGGCGAACCAAATAACACATCAGACTGTAAGGGAGCATCCAAAATCCTAGTCTTAACATGCTCTGCTAAATTCTGATCCCTCAACCAGGCATGCCTGCGAAGAACAGAACTAGTGGCAGCCACCCTCGAGGAGGCCTGCACAGCATCAAAACCACATTGCAAAGAATGCTTACCCACTTGTTCAGACACATGAACTAAATCCAGCAACTCTTTACACTCTATACCTTCCGCCAAAGCATCCACCTTAGATTTCAATTGTGAAAGGAGATAATTTTGATATTTTAGCATGTGAAACTGACAATTCAACGCCTCATGGCTAAAGTGGAAGAAGTATACACTTTCTTTCCCCACCTATCCAAAGCCCTTGCCTCTTTATCAGTGGGAACAGGATTTTTAACAACAGAGGCCTTAACACCTTTAGGCCCCTGAGAAATAGTTTCGGTCTGCCCTAGGACTCTTAAACAGATACTTATGAGCTTCAGGCACCCTATAGTACCTATCAGGTTTAACAGGGGCAGGAGGCAAAGAATCAGGGTTCAGGGAAGCCTCTGCAAAAACATCTTCCACCACATTCAACACAGGAGGTATAGCTAAGGGCCTATGCTGGGGTAAAAATAAGAATTCCCTAAGCCTTTTCCTGAAATCAGAGTAATCTTGGCCTTCCCATTTAAAGTGCTCCCTCATGGAATGCAGAGTCTCTGAAAATGAGAAATCCTCAGGAGGAGAAGCTGTAGGAGTGGAATCATCCACATCAGAATCAGAATAAGGAGGATACTCCTGCAAGTCTTCCGCAGAAGACTCAGAAGCCTCTGAACACTGTTCAAAACTCTCAAACTCAGGTTCCACCCTAGGCCTCTTATCAGGAGGGGGCATAGAGCCTCTAATCATAGTAATTAAATCTTCTGCCATTTTAAGCATATGTTTCTTAGGCACAGAACCTGAAGTGCTAGGAGAAGCCCCCACTGAAGCTAAACTTGGCCTACCTCTCAAAGAAGTTTTGGAAACAGAAGGAGAGGCTCTAACTACCTTGGGAAGAGAGGGAAGAACAGTTACCTGAGAGGCCCCCTCAGCCTGGCCTACCTCCTGAGAGGGCACATCCTGTAACAGTAAAGTCTCTGCCTGAGACTCCAAAGAAACTCCTGGCAAAACCTCTGGCTCCACTGAGCCTTCTAAAGAACCGACGTCCGGGACTGCCGGTTCATCAACCCTAGGCTTTGCTGTTTTGTCCTTGCGCTTTTTGGACAAAGCGGCGCCGGAGCATCCGATGGCATTTTATAATTACAACGCTTCCCAAACACTAACCTGGCACAGTCTAACCTTCTCTTAATAGTGCGTTTGTTAAATCTAGCACAAGAGCGGCAACCAACAACGTCGTGCTCAGGCCCTAAACAAGGTATACACAAAGTATGGTAATCCCTATGAGGTATCTGCTTCCCACAAGAAATACAGTTATTCACTTTTTCTGGCATCCGGTTAAATACTGAGGCAAGAAAAAAACAAAATGTTCCCCAACGGGGTACTTAGCCAACTTTGATTCGGTCTGAAACTCCGACTTCGGAAATTTTTCAGAACGCCAACCTGCACTCGCAAAACTGCTTCTGCATCGGACCATGCGGCAAAAAAGACTGAGGATATGACGTCGGTCATGCGCATTAGTACCCTGACGTCCTGACATCAGTCTAATGCGCCTTGACCGACGTCAGCCATATACTTTGGTATTCGGGCCGACTGGACAGCGGACTGCCCAATGGTTAGGACTGCAGCAATGTGGAATGAAGAACATCCCCACATTCCATGAAGATGTCATGGTCAATGGACCTGCAAGGGAGTGTCCAGGCAATTAGGCACCTGGATCCTCCAAAAGCAATTTTTTTTTTTAACTAGGAAATCACCATGAATGTTATTAAATTTTTTCCACAAGACAAACAATGTAGTACAAACCAGTACAGTAATATTGTGTTAACATCTCAAAAGTAGGAAAACTCTGACCCTTGTCTAGGGATTGAACCCTGGACCTCTGCATTCCATGTGGTTCTCTTTGCCAGTGGACAAACAAGGAGTCTTGACAGTTAGGTACCTGCTTTCCCCAAAGAGCAGTTTTTCCTTTCAACTAGATGCAAGTATAATAGGTTCATGGTTTGTACTGCATTGGAATGTATACAGTATGTGGTTAAAAATCACCTTTAAGGTGCTTTTCTAGTTGAAAAGTAAACCTGCTCAGCCCCAAATGCACTTCTGGGGAGGCTAACACTAACTAGATTGGGAGGTTAGCACTGAGTTAGTGCAACCTAATACTAAAAATAAATGTTTTTAGCACACAAACGTGGCATATACTATACAGCACCTACCAAAATTATGGAATTAGTTTTCCATAGCTGTTTTTAGGTACTAGAGAACCCTGAGTTCGCTAGGAGCCTCTAAGCATAGCAGGCTCTTATTTTTATGTCTTGCTACATGCTCGTCAAACCAACAAAATCTAGTATGGCCTTGTTGTGTACTTAATAAACCAGTTGTGTAGTAATAACTTGTAAGATGAAAAATCCTAAGGAATGGCACCATTTCTTCTCCTTTAAAATTAATAGGTATCTTTGGTTGCAGAGACAATGTTCTGTTTGGCAAAATACTGTACAATGCAGTAACATACAGTGGATATAAAAAGTGTACACACCCCTGATAAAATGCCAGGTTTTTGTGAAATAAAAAAAAATGAGACCACAATAAATCATTTCAAAACTTTTCCCACCTTTAATGTGACCTATAACTTGTACAATTCAATTAAAAAACAAATCTGATAGGGGAAAAATATAAAAAATAAAAAAAACATACAATAATCTGGTTGCAAAAGTGTGCACACCCTTAAACTAATACTTTGTTGAAGCACCATTTGATTTAATTACAGCATTCAGTCTTCTTGGGTACACACCTGCCATCAATTAAAGAAACTCTGACTAACCCTAAATAAAGTTCAGCTGTCCTAGTAGAATTTTCCTGACATTTACTCAGTTGCCTGCTTCAGCAAAAGCCATGTTTCGCAGAGAGCTTACAAAGCATCAAAGGGATCTCACTGATGAAAGGTGTCAGTCAGGAGAAGGGTACAAAAAAATTTCCACAGCATTGGATATACCTTGAAACACAGTGAAGATAGTCATCAAAAAGTGGAAAAAATGGGACAGCAATGACGTTGCAAAGAACTGGACATCCCTCCAGAATTAATGAAAAGATGAGACGAAAACTGGTCAGGGAGATTGCTAAGAGACCTACAGCAACACTGAAGGAGTTGCAGGAATTTCTGCCAAGTACTGGTCGTGTACTACATGTGGCAACAAACTCTCATATTCTCCATATGTCTGGGCTATGGGGTAGGCATAGCCGGCCTTAGGCATAGGCCAGCTAGGCATCCGCCTAGGGCGCTGCTCTAGTAGGGGCACTTTTCCAGTATTTATTTGGTGTAGGTAGACTAGGATGGGGGCACCAGGTGGTGTGGTGGGGGGCACCATGGAGTCTTTTGCCTAGGGCACCAGTTGACCTAAGACCGCTCCTGGGGGTAGGGTTGCAAGACGGAGGCCTTTTCTTACACAGAAAAACATCCAGGCCTGGCTACAATTTGCAAAACAATACATCAAGTCTCCCAAAAGCATGTGGAGAAAATGTGTTATGGTCTGATGAGACCAAGGTTGAACTTTTTGGCCACAATTCCAAAAGATACGTTTGGCGTAAAAGCAGCACTTCGCATCGCCAAAACAACAGCATCCCCACCATGAAGCATGGTGGTGGCAGTATCATGATTTGGGGTTGCATTTCTTCAACTGGAACTGGGGCTTTAGTCAAGGTGGAGGGAATTATAAACAGTTCCAAATACCAGTCACTTTTGGCCCAAAACCTTCAGGAATCTGCTAGAAAGCTGAAGATAAAGAGGAATTTCACCCTTCAACACAACAATGACCCCAAGAATAGATCAAAATCAACAAAAGAATGGCTTCACCAGAAGAAAATTAAAGTTTTGAAATGGTCCAGCCAGAGCAGAGACCTAAATCCAATAGAAAATCTGTGGGGTGATCTGATGAGGGCGGTGCACAAGAGATGCTCTCGCAATCTGACAGATTTGGAGCACTTTTGCAAGGAAGAGTGGGCAAATACTGCCAAGTCAAGATGTGCTATGCTGATAGACTCCTACCAAAGAAGACGGATTGCTGTAATTAAATCCAAAGGTGCTTCAACAAAGTATTAGTTTAAGGGTGTGCACACTTATGCAACCAGCTTATTGTACATTTTTAACTTTTTTATTTTTTCCCCTAACAGATTTGTTTGTTTTTCAATTGAATTGAACAGGCCATAGGTCACATTAAAGGTGGGAAAAGTTTTGAAATGATTTATTGTGGTCTCTTTTTTTTATATCACAAAAACCTGGCATTTTAACAGGGGTGTGTACACTTTTTATATCCAGTGTAGATATTGTAAAAATTACTTTATTGTAATAATCGCTTGATCATCTCTGCTCAATCTAAACATTATTAAGCAAAATTTTGCATGTCAGATATCAAAATTACACACATGCTGCTTTCACATACATGTCCAGAATTTTTGATATGAAAAGTTGGCAACCCTAGATAGAAGACATACCTCTCCATTTAACTACATTGATGTGTGACAAATCAATGTCCAACAATGATTAAATAAATGAGACGGATATCCTGGAAAGAAGCACTGTAATAAATATAACCCACTGAAAGCATTGCATTGGATTTACCTCACCTACATAAGCAAACAGTGATGATAAGAAATGGGCCTTGACCAATACAGCGCATGACTCACGCTGGTCTTCTTACCATAAGCTATGTCTCTATCATTTATATTCCTTCTATTTCTTCCATGAATACCTGGGGAGGATGCTAAAGGAAACTGTATTCCACTGTGGAGTGCTTGTGCAGGAAACAAAGTAGTACTTTAGTGCTAAATGAACAGACGTGGCACGTCACCAAATATGGAAAAGAGCCATGATAGGAAGCCATCACAGTGGAGTCAACAATACCATCAGATGACTGGTGGAGAGCAAAAGTAATGGTACATGGACCCACTACAAATCTGCCTGACAATGTGATAACGTATTATGTTAATACATCACATTAATTATTCAAGCATAAGTTAAAATGATAATTGGCTACATTTATGTGTCTGAACATAGTTCTTCTTTCGGCTTTTCCCGGTTAGGGGTCGCCACAGCGGAACTCCGGTCTGCTAATGATTGGCAGTAGATTTTTTTACAGGCGCCGAGGTGCCCAACCTTCAACAAAGGCATTCCCATTATACGCATGTCTTTCGAATGCCACTCGACCACGGGGAGGACATGCAGACTCCACACAGAAGGCGCTCCAGCCGAGAATCGAACGGGAGAACCTCTTGCTGTGAGGCAACAACGCTACTGCTGCACCACCGCGGCTTTATGTGTCTGAACATAATGAAATGAAAAACTTGCCAAGGAATATGGCAGAATAGTAAAGAGGCTTATACATACCAGTGAAAGGGACTATGAGGTAGACAGAGCCAAATGCTTAGATGCAGTGGTGAGTGACAGGGACCAGGAAGGGATTTTGCAAAAAATAAAACAAAAAGAAAAGAAATAGAAGAGCAGAAAAGAAAAGACAATACAGCACAACTAATTTACCTTTTGAGCACAAGTTATTCAGCAGACCAGCTGGCAGGTGGAAGAAATGAGAGTATCCAGGGATTCTTCCAATAATCAATCATATAATTGTATGTCATAGAACAAACAGATGGTTCCAGACTCTTAAACCAGTGGTAAGCTAGAACATTTGTGGGTGCTAGACTATTTGAATATATAGGGTTACATGAGTTTGTACGCTACTTGTCTCAGCATGCACTGCTAATTCATACTTGCCACAACACCAGACCAGCACCACATGGCATCCAACAGTTCATTAAAGAAGCAATAAAGGAAAAAAGAACTGGTTTTGCTCATAACAATGAGCCTCATCAGTTAAATAATAAAGTCATAAAATAATAAGAATAAAGATTTGTTTTGCTACTAATAAGTGAAGCTATTTTTAATAACAACAAGATATGTTATTGTTTTGATAAGAAAAACATGAAGTGGTCTAGATTCGCAAAAGTGAAAAAATTTTGATCGCAACATGATTTTTTACTACTGTTTGGCATTTAATTTACAAACATTTTTTACTACTACTGCTGATGTTATAGTCAAATAGCTATTCTTTCATATTTTTTCTAATTGTTTTGACCTGAATAGTTGGACCCTGACCACGGTCTGACGGTTTAAGCCAACTAAACTTCAGGGTCCTCACAGTGCTTCATTTCTAAGCATCCTCTGACATGTCAAAATATAAAATTCATGCAACAGGCACTTTCCCTTTTCCTTTGTATCTAGTGTATGTGTATGTACATGTATGTGCATATTAATGGTGAGTAAGTCAAATATTTAACTATTTGTGATCAGTAGTAGTACGGTCATCATATCTGTCTTTTCCCTTCTCCTTCAGAGGCAAGAATCACTGCAGTGTATACAAAAGAAACATATTGACTAAGGCCATCATCATCTTCTTTCGGCTGTTCCCATTAGGGGTCGCCACAGCTGATCACCTGTTTCCGTTACTTCCTGTCCTCTGCATCTTGCTCTATCACACCAACCACCTGCATGTCCTCTCTCACCACATCCATAAACCTTATCTTAGGCCTTCCTCTTTTCCTGTTACCTGGTAGCTTCATCCTTAGCATCTTTTTCCCAGTATACTCAGCATCCCTCCTCAGCACATGTCCAAACCAACGTAATCAACGTAATCAAACCAACATAATATTGATTAAGGCCATAATGGTATGTATCATGTCACCCAGTTTACTCATCTTTTTAATAACAGCATGCCTAGGTTATATTTATACAATCTACAGTTTTGACTGGATGACAAGGCTGTGTTACTGGTTCACTAATCCTGTAAGAGCTGCCTGTTCACGTTATATTTGAATGTGTCACTGACTGACACTACACTGCTGTAAGAACACTAGCCAAGACATCCCTGTCTAATTCTATCCATATCCGTAAGTGTGCAAAAACTTCACTTTTGTTTCACTGTTATAACTGCAAGATAACTTCATTTAAACTGTCAAAATTATCCACCATTTGAACTACTTGATGCAAAAAGGTGAACAAATTGAATGCTATATTTAAAAAAAAATCTTTTTCATGGATCCCATGATTCTGGTAAACCTGAACATATGACTGCTGCAGGATAGGTGGAGAAAAACTGCTGACTCAATGCGTACACCTGGGCACAAAGCCTGACTTTTGCATACTC